>NC_086324.1:85048381-85288381 GCF_036172605.1 Pelobates fuscus
ATGCTTAGTGAGAGGAGGGAAAGTTTAGCTGCTGCTGATTAGATAGGGAAATTGATAGCTAGGCTAGGGTATTCAGTGTCCACTACAATCCTGAAGGACTCATCTGATCTCTGCTGTAAGGACAGCACCCCAAAAAGCCATTTTTAGGGCTATAACATCAGGCTGCTTTTTTTTTTTTTCCTGTGTAATGTAATTGCAGGTGCCTGCCTGCCAGCTTCTGTGTGAGGTTCACATTGGATACTGTGCCTACTTGCCCAGTGCCACCACTCATATCTGTTTTAACAATTGGTTAAGCTTTAGATTTAAAATAAATAATTTGTTTTCACTGTAATAGAGGAGCAGTTGCCTGCCTGCCAGCTTCTGTGTCAGGTTGGATGCCTTGCCCATTTGCACAGTCAGTGCCACCACTCATATCTGTTTTAACAATAGCTTAAGCTTTAGATTTTAAAGAAATCCTTTTTTTTTCACTGTAATAGAAGAGCAGTTGCCTGCCTGCCAGCTTCTGTGTCAGGTTGGATGCCTTGCCCATTTGCACAGTCAGTGCCACCACTCATATCTGTTTTAACAATAGCTTAAGCTTTAGATTTTAAAGAAATATTTTTTTTTCACTGTAATAGAAGATCAGTTAGTTGTCTGCAAGCGTCTGGGTGTCAGGCCTACTTCAGCGTGTGCTCTGCAGACCTGTGCCAGCGTGCTTTGACAGTTGCCAATCATATCTGGTGTCTCTTTAGCGTGCTTTTACAAAGAAAAAAGGTTTCCAGTGTAAGCTAATAGCAGCCAGTCAGTGTCCTTCAAGCGGCTCTGTCAGGCCTTCCTTCAGCGTGTGCCCTGCACAACCCTGCCAGTGTACTTTGACAATTGCCACTCATATCTGGTGTCTCTATAGCGTGCTTTTACAAAGAAAAAAGGTTTCCAGTGTAAGCTAATAGCAGCCAGTCAGTGTCCTTCAAGCGGCTCTGTCAGGCCTTCCTTCAGCGTGTGCCCTGCACAACCCTGCCAGCGTACTTTGACAGTTGCCACTCATATCTGGTGTCTCTATAGCGTGCTTTTACAACCAAAATTTTGTTTCCACTGTAATAGAAGAGCAGTTGCCTGCCTGCCAGCTTCTGTGTGAGGTTCACAGTGGATACTGTGCCCTCTTGCCCAGTGCCACCACTCATATCTGTTTTTACAATAGCTTAAGCTTTAGATTTAAAAGAAATACTTTTTTTTCACTGTAATAGAAGAGCAGTTAGTTGTCTGCAAGCGTCTGGGTGTCAGGCCTACTTCAGCGTGTGCTCTGTAGACCTGTTCCAGCGTGCTTTGACAGTTGCCAATCATATTTGGTGTCTCTTTAGCGTGCTTTTACAAAGAAAAAAGGTTTCTAGTGTAAGCTAATAGCAGCCAGTCAGTGTCCTTCAAGCGGCTCTGTCAGTCCTTCCTTCAGCGTGTGCTCTCCAGAACTGTTCCAGTGCACATTGCCAATCATATCTGGTGTCTCTATAGCGTGCTTTTAAAACCAAAATTTTTTTTTCACTGTTATAGATTGAATAGCAGTTACTTGTCTTCAAGCGGGTGTGTCAGGCCTACAGTGTGTGCTCTGCAGAACTGTTCCAGTGCACATTGCCAATCATATCTGGTGTCTCTATATCGTGCTTTTAATACCAAAATTTATTTTTCACTGTTATAGATTGAATAGCAGTTACTTGTCTTCAAGCGGCTCTGTCAGTCCTTCCTTCAGCGTGTGCTCTGCAGAACTGTTCCAGTGCACATTGCCAGGCCCGGACTGGCCATCGGGCACACCGGGCAAATGCCCGGTGGGCCGCGATGGCCGTGGGGCCGAGGCCGGCAGGGGAGATCACAGGATCTCCCCGGCCGGCCGCTGCAGGGCCAGCGCTATCCGAGCGCCGGCCCTGCTGTGTGTCTCCATGGGCCGGTGGGGAGACCGGCCCAGATACACTGTTAAAGGCGGCCGCCCGGGGCTGAGGAGTGAGGGAAGCAGGAGAGAGGACCGGCGGAGCTCTATCCAGCAGCTCCGTCGGGTCCTCTCGCGAGGTCTGAGCGTTGCCGCGGTAACCGCGGCAACGCTCAGATCTCGCGAGAGTGAACTCTAGCCTGCAGGTTAGAGTTCACTCTCACCACTGGACCACCATGGATGGAAGATGCAGAAAGAATCCCCCCTCCCAGGCATGATGTAAGAAGGGAGGGGGGATATTAAGCAACTGCCCCACCTCCAGCATGGCTTCTTCAACGGCACCCCCCCTCCCTCCCAGGCTAAAGGTAAGAAGGGGAGGGGGGGGGGAAATATAATTTTTATTTTTTTTAATTATTAACAAAAAAAAATGTAAATTTAAATTAAAAAAAATCACACTAACAGCCCCCTCACACACACACACACACATCACCCCCAAACACACACACACATCACCCCCAAACATACACACACACATCACCCCCAAACACACACATCACCCCCAAACACACACATCACCCCCAAACACACACACACCACCCCCAACACACACACACATCACCCCCAAACACACACACACACACACACACACACACATCACCCCCAAACACACACACACACACACACACACACATCACCCCCAAACACACACACACATCACCCCCAAACACACACACACACACACACACATCACCCCCAAACACACACACACACATCACCCCAAACACACACACACACACACACACATCACCCCCAAACACACACACACACACACACACACACACATCACCCCCAAACACACACACACACATCACCCCCAGACACACACACACACACACACACAGCACCCCCAGGCACACACACACAGCACCCCCAGGCGCACACACACAGCACCCCCAGGCGCACACACACAGCACCCCCAGGCGCACACACACAGCACTCCCAGGCACACACAGCAACCTCAGACACACACAGCACCCAGACACACACAGCACTCAGACACACACAGCATCCAGACACACACAGCACCCCCAGGCACACACAGCACCCCCAGGCACACACAGCACCCCCAGGCACACACAGCACCCTCAGAGACACACAGCACCCAGACACACACAGCACCCAGACACACACAGCACCCAGACACACACACACACACACACATATATATATATATATATATATATATATATATATATATATATATATATATATATATACACACACATATATATCTATATAATAACCCTCAGTGAGTTAACAGACAAAGAAAATTAGAAACCTAGAATGTGACGGCAGATAAAAACACCCTCACACACAGCACCCCTCTTACATACACACACACTGCGCCCCTCACACATACAATACATCCAAATATATATATATATATATATATATACACACACACACTACAGCACCCCTCACACTGCACCACTACACACATTACGCTCCAGAAACACGCTAGATCCCTTACCCTATATGCACTCTTAATCCTCTATACACACACACACACTCTCCTATACACACTCTGGGTCCTTTACACACTCGATCTCCTACACACACACACTGCACCACCTACACACACACTACATTCCTCGTCAGCAAACACATACAACATTCTCTAAACACACCCTCTCTACAACCCCTGCACACACTACGTCACCTATACACACACACTACAGCCTGTATGCACACACTCGCTACATCCCCTATAACACTATGCCCCGTATGCACACACCCGTTACATCCCCTATAACACTATGCCCCCTATAAACACACTCTCTACAGCCCCTAGCCACACATATTACACCACAAACACAAATGAAATTGACCTATTTACACAATACCACACCACACTCTACACACACGCAATCCCACAAGCAGGCTCCAAACACATGCACCATACACTTTCCTGGCCCTTTTGTCCTCTGGTATCCCACTTGTGGAGACACCAGAGACAATTTAAAAGCAAACACAGCACAAGCATGTTAATAAATTTGCTTGCGCTGCGCAGAACAAATACAGGGCCTTTTTCTAATGCTAGAGCTCTTCAGGGGGGCTATGCGCATTGAACTAACATGCTCACTTTGAGAGGGGGCGTGCTTGTCATTAGTGATGACAAAACACACCCTCTCTGGCCCCGCTCCTTTCTTAGGGGGCCGCTCTGATTGAAAAATGCCCGGGCCTAATTTTGTTCCCAATCCGGCCCTGCACATTGCCAATCATATCTGGTGTCTCTATAGCGTGCTTTTAAAACCAAAATTTGTTTTTCACTGTTATAGATTGAATAGCAGTTACTTGTCTTCAAGCGGGTGTGTCAGGCCTACAGTGTGTGCTCTGCAGAACTGTTACAGTTCACATTGCCAATCATATCTGGTCTCACAGTAGCTTGCACGCATAGTACCACTAATCCCCAAAAAAATGACAGGCAGAGGCAGGCCACCCCGCAGGGGCCGTCGTGGTCGTGGTGCTGTGATTCCCTTTTGCCCTAGAATAATGCCCAGTTTTCAGAAGCCACGTACCCTGAACTTGAAAAGTTCTGAGGACATAGTTGACTGGCTAACACAGGACACCCAATCTTGTACAGCCTCCGCTCGGAACCTTGACGCACCATCCTCCTCCAGCTTAGCTTCAGGCATCTCTCAAGATAGCACTCACCCGCCTGCCGCCACCACCAAAACTAGCACCACAGCCGCTTCACTTGGTATGTCAGAGGAGTTATTCACACACCCGTTTGAAGAAATGAGTGATGCGCAACCATTATTGCTAGAGGATGTAGATAACAGGGATATGTCTCAGGCAGGCAGCATTAAACACATGGAGGTACGGTGTGATGATGATGATGTTGTACCCGCTGATGCTTCCTTTTCTGAGTTGTCAGATACAAGCGAAGCGGTTGATGATGACGATGCGTCCATGGATGTCACGTGGGTGCCCGCTCGGCAAGAAGAAGAACAGGGCGAAAGTTCAGATGGGGAGACAGAGAGGAGGAGGAGACGAGTTGGAAGCAGGGGGGGGGTCGTCGCAAGGAGCTAGTGGCACAGTCAGACAGCATGCATCGGCACCCGGGGTCAGCCCGACAGCACGCCAATCAACGCATGCTGTGTCCACCACAAGAATGCCGTCATTGCAGAGCTCAGCAGTGTGGCATTTTTTTTGTGTGTCTGCCTCTGACAACAGCGATGCCATTTGCAACCTGTGCCAAAGGAAACTGAGTCGTGGGAGGTCCAACACCCACCTAGGTTCAACTGCTTTGCGTAGGCACATGATCTCACATCACAAACGCCTATGGGATCAACACATGAGTACAAGCAGCACGCCTACTCTAAGCCGCCATCCTCCTCCTGGTCCAGCATCTTCAGCCATATTAACCACTGCTGTCCTTCTTGCCCCCTCTCAACCATCCGCCACTCCGTCTCCCGCCTTGAGCAGTTCCCGCTCATCTGCCCACAGTCATGTGTCTGTCAAGGACATGTTTGAGCGTAAGAAGCCAATGTCACCAAGTCACCCCCTTGCCCAGCGTCTGACAGCTGGCTTGTCCGAACTATTAGCCCGCCAGCTTTTACCATACAATCTGGTTGAGTCTGAGGCGTTCAAAAAATTTGTAGCTATTGGGACACCGCAGTGGAAGGTACCCGGACGGAATTTCTTTTCACAAAAGGCAATCCCCAACTTGTACTCGATTGTGCAAAAGGAAGTCATGGCATGTCTGGCACACAGTGTTGGGGCAAGGGTCCATCTGACCACTGATACCTGGTCTGCAAAGCATGGTCAGGGCAGGTATATCACCTACACTGCGCATTGGGTAAACCTGCTGACGGCTGACAAGCAAGGAATGCGTAGCATTGCAGAGGAGTTGGTGACACCGCCACGAATTGCAGGCAGTCCTGCTGCCACCTCCTCTACTCCTCCTACTCCATCCTCTTCTATAACCTCCTCGGCTGAGTCCTCTTGTGCCGCTGCTTCTTGCTCCACATCAACGGCACCCCCCCAGCTCCCCAGGTACTATTCCACATCCCGGATACGGCAGTGTCACGCCGTCTTGGGTTTGACTTGCTTGAAAGCAGAGAGTCACACCGGACAAGCACTCCTGTCCGCCCTGAACGCACAGGTGGAAAAGTGGCTGACTCCGCAGCAACTGGATATCGGCAAAGTGGTGTGTGACAACGGAAAAAATTTGATAGCGGCATTGAAGTTGGGCAAGTTGACACATGTGCCGTGCATGGCACATGTGTGTAATCTGATCGTACAACGCTTTGTGCATAAGTACACAGGCTTACAGGACGTCCTGAAGCAGGCCAGGAAGGTGTGTGGCCATTTCAGGCGTTCCTACACGGCCATGGCTCACTTTGACGATATCCAGCGGCGAAACAATATGCCAGTGAGGCGCTTGATTTGCGACAGCCCTACACGTTGGAATTCCACACTCCTAATGTTCGACCGCCTGCTCCAACAAGAAAAAGCTGTTAATGAATATTTGTATGACCGGGGTGCTAGGACAGCCTCTGGGGAGCTGGGAATTTTTTTGCCACGTTACTGGACGCTCATGCGCAATGCCTGTAGGCTCATGCGTCCTTTTTTTTTTTTTCAACGTATATTAAAATTTTTAGTATACAAATGTAAAAACATATCCCATGCTTTACCCATTTTACAGTACAACTGTACACATGCAACAGAAAAGAAATCACTGAAATTCAACAACACAAAGCTTACATGGGCTTTGAGGTGTTTGCCAAAATGCATGTATTTGTAGCCCAGATATAGCAGTGGCTATAATTAACCTATGTAAACTTGTCACATCTGGCACACTTATACATTACTAAACACAGAATAGTAGTGAACTAAAAAGCAAATTAAAAAATTCTGGTATTTGAAGAATATATTCAAATCATTCGTTTTTTGCCTACATTTTGTCATTCAGTTTTCAATTCAGTACAAATAGATGTTCAGTGAATAAATAGCTTAATATGGGGTTGTTGCTTGCTAAAAACAGACAGTTATGCTTTCTTCAGAAAACAATTATTGAACATTTGAAACTCCCATAGAAAGTATGGCTTTCAACTTACTGAGACAAATTAAAATTTCAGCTTTGATGTTCAGCACATTACATGTATTTTTTTCAATATTTCGCTAAAACATAACAGTTAAAAAAAAACAAAAAACGTAAATATAACAAAACTACAACATTTATGCAAAAGGTTGAGGTCCTGCAGTAAAATGTTGATCAGATAAGAAGTTAGGTGGTATTATTTGTGAAAGCGGGTAAGAGAAGAGATTGGCTGGGTCAATGGACAATGGATTTACTGCAGGAGTAGGGGGCAACATACCATGCCAGCCAAGGCTGCTTCTGGATACAATGGAAAAGATGGATATGGGAGACCTGCTGGAACAGTATTTGGCACATGGAGAGGTGGCATAATATTAGCACCCTGACTCTCTCCTATAATTACAGAGAATTCTCCTGGGAACTGAAGGCCATTGCTCAAATTTTGGAGCATATTCATGATCTCAGGCATGCCAACTTCCTCTCCTGTATCCTCAGAATTCTGATTCCACTGCTCAAAATTTGGGAAACCTGGAGGAGGGAGCCCTTGCTCGGCCATTTGTCTCTCCTCTCGTTCAACATCTGCTAATATGTCAGAGAAAATATCATCTGGGATATCCAAACCTTCTTTATGTTTCTTGGAAGATTTTTTCGGATAAGCTGTCCAGGAAGGATGGCTTGGAAGAAGCAAGATCAGAAGCAGAATAGGATGGTTGTCTTCCAAACCTGGACCTCCCAAAGGACGCAATCTTTGAGGGATGGGTTGGCCGGCAGGTAGAGGCACTAGGAACGCCTCCATGCCATGACTTCTGATGATTGCATATCTCAGCTTCCGATTAAGATAAGAATACAGCCGAGCATATGAAACTGCATCACTTGACGTTCTTGGATTCAGTCGGATCACACACATGTCCTTGGTGCACTCTGGCCAGATACGATCCACATATTCCCAAACAGACTCTTGCAAAATGCATCCTTCGGATGTTAACACTTTTGGTAAATCCTGGCAAAGATGACTGCTATAACCAGACTCTGGCGTGGCTGTAACTTTAAACTGCTTTATAGAGAACATGTGAAGGAATCCCTTCCACACACTTGAGTCTGCTGGATCTGTGAGTCTAGTATCTGGATCATACAATTTCTTGTTCTTCTTTTCAATGCATGAAGAATGTTGATTGCCATTAGTTATATGGTGTTTCCATATTTTCTCTGGTTTCTTGGTAATTACCCATTGGCTTAAGTCAGCATCACCTGGGGGCAGGGCCGGACTTAGGGGTGTGCGAGCTGTGCGGCCGCACAGGGCGCCATGGAGCAGGGGGCGCCGTGCGGCCGCACAGCCGGCCGGGATTTAAAAAAAAAAAAATATATATATATTTTTTTAAATTTGCAGCGGGGGCGGAGCTTACCGTGCGGCGGGGGTGGAGCTAAAAGAGCCGGAAAACTGCAGCAGGGGAAGCAGGATGGAGTCCCTGCTTCCCCACCAAACAGTCACCAGGAGCTGCACTGCCTCCACAATGAACTCCACAGGTAACTGTGTGCTTGTCATGTGAGTGTGACTCTCTGCCTGTGTGTATTACTGTCTGTGTGTGTGTATATGACTGTCTGCCTCTGTGTGTCTGTGTGTATTACTGTCTGTGTGTGTGTGTATATGACTGTCTGCCTCTGTGTGTCTGTGTGTATTACTGTCTGTGTGTGTGTGTATATGACTGTCTGCCTCTTTGTGCCTGTGTGTATTACTGTCTGTGTGTGTGTATATGACTCTCTGCCTGTGTGTATTACTGTCTGTGTGTATCACTGTCTGCCTATGTGTGTCTGTGTGTATGACTGTCTGCCTGTGTGTGTGTATTACTGTCTGTGTATGTGTGTGTGTGACTGCCTCTGTGTGTCTGTGTATATGACTGTCTGCCTCTGTGTGTCTGTGTATATGACTGTCTGCCTCTGTGTGTCTGTATGTATGACTGTCTGCCTGTGTGTGTGTATTACTGTCTGTCTGTGTGTGTGTGTATGACTGTCTGCCTCTGTGTGTATGACTGTCTGTGTGTGTGTGTGTGTGACTGTCTGCCTGTGTGTGTGTATTACTGTCTGTGTCTGTGTGTATGACTGTCTGCCTGTGTGTGTGTATTACTGTCCGTGTCTGTGTGTTTGACTGTCTGCCTCTGTGTGTCTGTGTGTATGACTGTCTGCCTCTGTGTGTCTGTGTGTATGACTATCTGCCTCTGTGTGTGTATTACTGCCTCTGTGTGTGTGTGTATTACTGTCTGTGTGTGTATTACTGTCTGTGTGTGTGTGTATGACTGTCTGCCTCCGTGTGTCTGTACAGCTCGCACACCCCTAAGGCCGGCCTTGCCCCCAGGTGATGCTGACTTAAGCCAATGGGTAATTACCAAGAAACCAGAGAAAATATGGAAACACCATATAACTAAAGGCAATCAACATTCTGCCTGTGTGTGTGTGTTTGTGTGTATTACTGTCTGTGTGTGTGTATGACTGTGTGTCTGTGTGTATGACTGTCTGCGTGTGTGTGTGTATTACTGTCTGCCTCTGTGTGTGTCTGTGTGTATGACTGACTGTCTGCCTGTGTGTGTCTGTGTGTGTGTGTGTGAGACTGTCTGCCTTTGTGTGTCTGTGTGTGTGTGTATGACTGTCTTCCTGTGTGTGTGTATGGCCGTCTGACTCTGTGTGTGTGTGTGTGTGTCACATACAACCAATACACGCATATCACACACTGTTAATACACCCATTACAAATATCACACATAGCATACATATCACACACAGTCATCACACCTACTATCACATACACAGACAACACAAACATTACAGCATACATGGATGACGGGGGGGGGGGGGGGACGCTGTGAAGATTTTTTGCACAGGGCATCTAAATGCCTAAGGCCGGCCCTGCCTGGGGGGTTTATCAGCCCTTTGCATATAAGGCAGTCCTGATCTAAAAGGTGGCTCTTGTGTTGGGATGTTGTGTCCCTTTTCTCTGAGATGCAATCCTGCTGAGAATCCTGAGGCTGCCACACAGAATCAGACAGATCCTCTAGGGTCAAGTTCTGATCGGGCACGGTATCAATTTCAATTAACCCCTTGTGTGTCAGCTTTGTCACATCATCTGAATCTGGTATGGCTGTCTTTCCTCTTTCTCGATTCTTGTTCTACGTTCTCTGCAACTCCACGCACCGACTCATCCAATACGTGAAGATCTGGGGTTTCTCTGACTCTCCTCAGTAGTGTATCAAACAGAGTCTGCACTGTGGTAACACGGACATCTTCAGGACATAACTCAACTATTTGCAGATAGGCAGTCTGCAGCTTCTCTTTCACCTGTTCTCTTCTTTCTCTTATGCGTATTCTTGTCTATATGCAGGTGGTCTCTTGCTTTTCTTTTAACCAATTCGTTCCTTCCATATGGTTTCAAAAGATCTCTGGCATCATTACTTTCAACGCAAATAACGTCATCATAGTTAGTCTCCTCATTATTCACCGGGAAGAGAGTGTTTGCACTGACTACCCACAGCATGCTCTTGCCATTGCCTACTCCACCTTCAATGACAGGGTGCAAGTCCCAAGGAGAAGGATCATTCACTTTATTATCTGTCTTTATTTCACAAGTAGTGCCTGGAACATCCTCATGGGTCACTAGATGTAAATCTGGACTAATGTCAACCCCAGGGTCTGGAAAATCATCAATTTGAAATTTTTCGAATAATCCCAGTGGGCTGCCACATTCTTCCTCCTCTGATGGTATTAAAGTTT
Source organism: Pelobates fuscus (assembly GCF_036172605.1). Taxonomy (NCBI): domain Eukaryota; kingdom Metazoa; phylum Chordata; class Amphibia; order Anura; family Pelobatidae; genus Pelobates; species Pelobates fuscus. The sequence goes on from NC_086324.1 coordinate 85,059,138, forward strand.
GCAGAGATTCACTATGGGGTGGTGTCAAGCATTTTGGAGAACAATTAAGCATCTCCATCCCAATACGTTTCAGATGTCCTATCAGCTCTTCCACCCTATGCGATACTATGGGCAGGCTACCCGTGACGTCATTACTCATGGCCCTATTTCACGCGGAGGACGGCGCCCTTTCAAAACGACGCCACGTGCTCCCTGTCCCCAGTCCACATCCCGCCTCAAGTGCTCATGCGTCCTTTTGAGGAGGTGACAAACCTAGTCAGTCGCAACGAAGGCACCATCAGCGACATCATACCATTTGTTTTCTTCCTGGAGCGTGCCCTGCGAAGAGTGCTGAATCAGGCTGTAGATGAGCGTGAAGAGGAAGAGGAAGAGTTGTGGTCACCATCACCACCAGAAACAGCCTTATCAGCATCGCTTGCTGGACCTGCGGCAACGCTGGAAGAGGATTGTGAGGAAGAGGAGTCAGAGGAGGAATGTAGCTTGGAGGAGGAGGAGGAGGAGCAAGACCAAACACAACAGGCATCCCAGGGTGCTCGTTGTCACCTATCTGGTACCCGTGGTGTTGTACGTGGCTGGGGGGAAGAACATACCTTCAATGACATCAGTGAGGAGGAGGAACGGGAAATGAGTAGCTCGGCATCCAACCTTGTGCAACTGGGGTCTTTCATGCTGTCCTGCCTGTTGAGGGACCCTCGTATAAAAAGGCTGAAGGAGAACGACCTGTACTGGGTGTCCACGCTACTAGACCCCCGGTATAAGCAGAAAGTGGCGGAAATGTTACCGAATTACAACAAGTCGGAAAGGATGCAGCATTTGCAAAATAAATTAAATAGTATGCTTTACACAGCGTATAAGGGTGATGTCACAGCACAACGGGAATCTAACAGGGGGAGAGGTGGAAGTCATCCTCCTCCTCCCACGAACACGCCGGCAAGGACAGGACGCTTTAAAGACGTGTTGTTGATGGAGGACATGCGGACCTTTTTAAGTCCTATGCATCGCCACAGCCCTTCGGGATCCACCCTCAGAGAGCGACTCGACCGACAGGTAGCAGACTACCTCGCCTTAACTGCAGATATCGACACTCTGAGGAGCGATGAACCCCTTGACTACTGGGTGTGCAGGCTTGACCTGTGGCCTGAGCTATTCCAATTTGCGATAGAACTTCTGGCCTGCCCCGCTTCAAGTGTCCTGTCAGAAAGGACCTTCAGTGCAGCAGGAGGTATTGTCACTGAGAAGAGAAGTCGCCTAGGTCAAAAAAGTCTAGATTACCTCACCTTTATTAAGATGAATGAGGGATGGATCCCGAAGGGACTGACACTGGGCGATACATTCGCTTAAAAAAGGCCTGATGAGATGAGCTGCCTTGGGCTAAAAATGGTCCACACGCTGCTGTATTTTAGCTCTGAATGACGTTTGACTTGCGTGACTTATCCGCCACCAACTAGGGTTCAAGCCGCCATGTTTTAGGGCACTTTCTGCCTGTGAAACAAACATCAATTTTTCTGGCCGCTGCTACAGCAGCGGCTGCAACAATACCAAATTTTTCAGGCATGTGTACATGCCTAATTTTTAGGCCCACTGGTGCAGCACTGTGGCTTCAAAAACCAAACCAAAAAAAAATCCTTCAAGATGGCACCAATATACCAGTGGTCTAAGCATCTTCCCACCTTGGCCTAAAAAGGGGAGGTGATTCAACAATTAAAAATCTCTGCCATTTACACGTCCACTGATAGGAGACACGGAAGGTATTAAACTGATATGAACAATACTAAACTCACCACTCCTATCTGGTGGCACATTAGCTTGCCCGCGCAGTGCCCCAAATTTCAAGTAAGAGGACCGACCAAGCATCTTCTTCCATCTCCCTGTTACATAAATCAATGCCATATCCATAGAAATTGTAGAGAATATCCAGGATAGTTTTACAGGGCCAAATCATGTCGCCTGTTGAAAGAGGTGACCTTGCTCGGGTCCCAGGTGTGCGGTTCCTAAAATGGCTGCCATATACACGTCCACTGATAGGAGACGCGGAAGGTATTAAACTGATATGAACAATACTCCACTCCTATCAGTAGGCCCCCCATTGTGATTTATGGCCCCCACCCACCGCGCAGGGGTGGGGGCCAAGGGGGGGAGGACAGTAGGTCCCCCCATTGTGATTTATGGCCCCCACCCACCGCGCAGGGGTTGGGGAGGACAGTAGCTCCCCCCAGTGTGTATCATGGGCTTTGAGGACAGGTGTCAATCCATACCTGCCAAGTGACCCTATGTAGGGGTAACAGTCCCTATTCTGCTCTGTGTCAGTGTGTATCATGGTCTCTGTGGACGGGGAACAGTCTCTATTCTGCTCTGTGTCAGTGTGTATCATGGTCTCTGTGGACGGTGAACAGTCTCTATTCTGCTCTGTGTCAGTGTGTATCATGGTCTCTGTGGACAGGGAACAGTCTCTATTCTGCTCTGTGTCAGTGTGTATCAGGGGTTTTGAGGACAGGTGTCAATCCATATCTGCCAAGTGACCCTATGTAGGGGTAACAGTCCCTATTCTGCTCTGTGTCAGTGTGTACCATGGTCTCTGTGGACAGGGAACAGTCTCTATTCTGCTCTGTGTCAGTGTGTATCAGGGGTTTTGAGGACAGGTGTCAATCCAGATCTGCCAAGTGACCCTATGTAGGGGTAACAGTCCCTATTCTGCTCTGTGTCATTGTGTATCATGGTCTCTGTGGACGGTGAACAGTCTCTATTCTGCTCTGTGTCAGTGTGTATCATGGTCTCTGTGGACAGGGAACAGTCTCTATTCTGCTCTGTGTCAGTGTGTATCAGGGGTTTTGAGGACAGGTGTCAATCCATATCTGCCAAGTGACCCTATGTAGGGGTAACAGTCCCTATTCTGCTCTGTGTCAGTGTGTATCATGGTCTCTGTGGACGGTGAACAGTCTCTATTCTGCTCTGTGTCAGTGTGTATCATGGTCTCTGTGGACAGGGAACAGTCTCTATTCTGCTCTGTGTCAGTGTGTATCAGGGGTTTTGAGGACAGGTGTCAATCCATATCTGCCAAGTGACCCTATGTAGGGGTAACGGTCCCTATTCTGCTCTGTGTCAGTGTGTATCATGGTCTCTGTGGACGGTGAACAGTCTCTATTCTGCTCTGTGTCAGTGTGTATCATGGTCTCTGTGGACGGTGAACAGTCTCTATTCTGCTCTGTGTCAGTGTGTATCATGGTCTCTGTGGACGGTGAACAGTCTCTATTCTGCTCTGTGTCAGTGTGTATCATGGTCTCTGTGGACAGGGAACAGTCTCTATTCTGCTCTGTGTCAGTGTGTATCAGGGGTTTTGAGGACAGGTGTCAATCCATATCTGCCAAGTGACCCTATGTAGGGGTAACAGTCCCTATTCTGCTCTGTGTCAGTGTGTATCATGGTCTCTGTGGACGGTGAACGGTCTCTATTCTGCTCTGTGTCAGTGTGTATCATGGTCTCTGTGGACAGGGAACAGTCTCTATTCTGCTCTGTGTCAGTGTGTATCAGGGGTTTTGAGGACAGGTGTCAATCCATACCTGCCAAGTGACGCTATGTAGGGGTAACAGTCCCTATTCTGCTCTGTGTCAGTGTGTATCATGGTCTCTGTGGACGGTGAACAGTCTCTATTCTGCTCTGTGTCAGTGTGTATCATGGTCTCTGTGGACAGGGAACAGTCTCTATTCTGCTCTGTGTCAGTGTGTATCAGGGGTTTTGAGGACAGGTGTCAATCCATATCTGCCAAGTGACCCTATGTAGGGGTAACGGTCCCTATTCTGCTCTGTGTCAGTGTGTATCATGGTCTCTGTGGACGGTGAACAGTCTCTATTCTGCTCTGTGTCAGTGTGTATCATGGTCTCTGTGGACGGTGAACAGTCTCTATTCTGCTCTGTGTCAGTGTGTATCATGGTCTCTGTGGACGGTGAACAGTCTCTATTCTGCTCTGTGTCAGTGTGTATCATGGTCTCTGTGGACAGGGAACAGTCTCTATTCTGCTCTGTGTCAGTGTGTATCAGGGGTTTTGAGGACAGGTGTCAATCCATATCTGCCAAGTGACCCTATGTAGGGGTAACAGTCCCTATTCTGCTCTGTGTCAGTGTGTATCATGGTCTCTGTGGACGGTGAACGGTCTCTATTCTGCTCTGTGTCAGTGTGTATCATGGTCTCTGTGGACAGGGAACAGTCTCTATTCTGCTCTGTGTCAGTGTGTATCAGGGGTTTTGAGAACAGGTGTCAATCCATATCTGCCAAGTGACCCTATGTAGGGGGAACAGTCCCTATTCTGCTCTGTGTCAGTGTGCATCAGGGGTTTTGAGGACAGGTGTCAATCCATATCTGCCAAGTGACCCTATGTAGGGGTACCAGTCCCTATTCTGCTCTGTATCAGTGTGTATCATGGTCTCTGTGGACGGTGAACAGTCTCTATTCTGCTCTGTGTCAGTGTGTATCAGGGGTTTTGAGGACAGGTGTCAATCCATATCTGATAAGTGACCCTATGTAGGGGGAACAGTCCCTATTCTGCTCTGTGTCAGTGTGTATCAGGGGTTTTGAGGACAGGTGTTTATCCATATCTGCCAAGTGACCCTATGTAGGGGGAACAGTCCCTATTCTGCTCTGTGTCAGTGTGTATCAGGGGTTTTGAGGACAGGTGTCAATCCATATCTGCCAAGTGACCCTATGTAAGGGGAACAGTCCCTATTCTGCTCTGTGTCAGTGTGTATCAGGGGTTTTGAGGACAGGTGTCAATCCATATCTGCTAAGTGACCCTATGTAGGAGGAACAGTCCCTATTCTGCTGTGTCAGTGTGTATCATGGTCTCTGTGGACAGGGAACAGTCTCTATTCTGCTCTGTGTCAGTGTGTATCAGGGGTTTTGAGAACAGGTGTCAATCCATATCTGCCAAGTGACCCTATGTAGGGGGAACAGTCCCTATTCTGCTCTGTGTCAGTGTGCATCAGGGGTTTTGAGGACAGGTGTCAATCCATATCTGCCAAGTGACCCTATGTAGGGGTAACAGTCCCTATTCTGCTCTGTGTCAGTGTGTATCATGGTCTCTGTGGACGGTGAACAGTCTCTATTCTGCTCTGTGTCAGTGTGTATCAGGGGTTTTGAGGACAGGTGTCAATCCATATCTGCCAAGTGACCCTATGTAGGGGGAACAGTCCCTATTCTGCTCTGTGTCAGTGTGTATCAGGGGTTTTGAGGACAGGTGTCAATCCATATCTGCCAAGTGACCCTATGTAAGGGGAACAGTCCCTATTCTGCTCTGTCAGTGTGTATCAGGGGTTTTGAGGACAGGTGTCAATCCATATCTGCCAAGTGACCCTATGTAGGAGGAACAGTCCCTATTCTGCTGTGTCAGTGTGTATCAGGGGTTTTGAGGACAGGTGTCAATCCATATCTGCCAAGTGACCCTATGTAGGGGGAACAGTCCCTATTCTGCTCTGTGTCAGTGTGTATCAGGGGTTTTGAGGAAAGGTGTCAATCCATATCTGCCAAGTGACCCTATGTAGGGGGAACAGTCTCTATTCTGCTCTGTGTCAGTGTGTATCAGGGCAGGGCTTTGAGGACAGGTGTCAATGTTAGGTGATTTCTGCCCTTTATGGATTAAAAGCAGACTCTGCATCAACTGTGCAATTTTCCATGGGAGTTTTTCCATGGATCCCCCTCCGGCATGCCACAGTCCAGGTGTTAGTCCCCTTGAAACAACTTTTCCATCACTTTTGTGGCCAGAAAGAGTCCCTGTTGGTTTTAAAATTCGCCTGCCCATTGAAGTCAATGGCGGTTCGCGCGGTTCGCCGGTTCGCGAACATTTGCGGAAGTTCGCGTTCGCCGTTCGCGAAACGAAAATTTCGGGTTCGCGACAACACTAGTCACCCTTTATCTTTTAGATGACAGATTACATCTAGACTGCTGTGATTTTTTAGTTGGCTTTACTTTCTTAAGGTTGCTGTAAATTTTTCTGACAGTGTATATCACAGATTTAGTTTTACAGTTTGCTGTGTGCTTTATGGCAGTGTAGATCACAGATTTAGTTGAACTGACAGTGTACTCCGAGTTTTAGTTTGCCTGACTACCTGTATCACAGACTGCTGTGAGTTTTACTACTGACATGTGAGTTTTGCAGACAGTGTATATCTCAGATCGCGGAGAGTTTTTGCGGACAATGCGTATCGCTGTCTACTGTGCGTTCTCTGTCAGGGTATATCACAGATTTCTGCGAGTTACAGGTGTATATGAACACAGTTATACAGGCTCTGTACAGGGTGTATACAGTGCCAGTTAGCTCTTGGATTCATATCCTTCTCAGTGTATATTTTTTCTGGCCCAGCTAAGAGGTCTCAGAAGGGACTACTCTGATATGTATCCTCTGTCTATGGCGTATATATGAGCTACAGATCTGGCTCTGACTCTAACTGGTATGGGAGACCAGTCTACGCTGATACCATACCATTTAATCAGGTTCTTGGGGAGAGTCAATGAAGTTGGCTATTGTTTAGCCCTACTCCTGGAAGTGTCCATGGTTGCAATATCATTAAGGTGGTATGGTGATGGTAATATGCTAAGACATTTCAAACGATCTGTGTGTACATGGCATACCGATTCACAGTTTACGGAGAGTATCGCTCAGTGTATCTTACGTTCATGGACATAATGGTCACTGGGACAACTTCCGCTTATACCCACTACAGCTGGAATACCACTGTTTGCCTGCTGGGCATTTAGGGACTGCCAGTCCCGGTTCAGGTTACTCACACGGCATTACGCTGTCTAAAGGGTTGGTGTCTAAGGGTCCTATGTCACAGGATGCTCTGAGGATCTACAATTTTAGGGACCTCTACCCGAACTCAGAGGTCCCCGTTACTCATTCAATACCCATTGTAAAGCGCTACGGAATTGGAAGGCGCTATATAAATACATGATAATAATAATATAATGGTAATACACAACCCATTGATTGGCCTGCTATGTCTGTGCCCATGAGAATGGCCTGCTGTGTCTGTGCCCATGAGAACGGCCTGCTGTGTCTGTGCCCATGAGAACGGCCTGCTGTGTCTGTGCCCATGAGAACGGCCTGCTGTGTCTGTGCCCATGAGAACGGCCTGCTGTGTCTGTGCCCATGAGAACGGCCTGCTGTGTCTGTGCCCATGAGAACGGCCTGCTGTGTCTGTGCCCATAAGAACGGCCTGCTGTGTCTGTGCCCATAAGAACGGCCTGCTGTGTCTGTGCCCATAAGAACGGCCTGCTGTGTCTGTGCCCATAAGAACGGCCTGCTGTGTCTTTGCCTATTTGCTTGGCTAACCATTCTGTGTCCATTCGTTTGGCCTGCTGGGCCTGTGCCCTACTGACGGGCTTGCACTATTGGTGCTGAACCCCTTTTGGCCGCAGGCCTGGGGGAATATCTCTGAGGATAACCCAGTGCCCACCAGTGACATGGAGATAGGCAGGTGTCCAGACAAACACCTTTGCCATAGTGTCCTAGAGGACACCAGTATACGACCATCTGAATATGGTGGGAAGGGTGAAGGCCCTAAACCTCATGCCTGAAGGGCAAAGTTTCTTATGAATAACCGGACACATCCACGGTTTATTCCAAACCGGCGATGGCACATCTCCAAGGAGAACTTCGCACAGGCAAGGACCGGTACTCAGACACCTACAGGAGAAAGTGGTGTTTTTTCCTTGTCTTTACCAGCTACTCCGTATCTGCATCCCGGAATCCCTATAGGTGTCGGTAATTTTTTCCCGCGTTAGGTTAGCTCCTGGCCCTGTCCAGTGGGACTTGCTTTTATTACCTTCCGGCCTGCTATTTACCTTCTATCTGAGATAGAATTGGTGTAGTTACTCTTATCTACCTTTATTGTTGCCTTTTTGTTCTTTCATGACTTCCTTTCCCTTTTCGCTCGGGTCGTCGAGAGGCCTGACTTGACCTCCTTCGACCTCCCGGGCACTCGTGGATTCCGGAGAACGTCTCCAGCTTTCCTCAGACTACCAACGGTCTTCCCGGACCCCACGCGCGCGCACGGGATCCGGATAGTCGGTTGATAGTTGTTCCGTTGTTGTTTCCGAAGATTACCCTCAGCCTTATGCTGACATTTATAAGAGGTGTGCCCTGCAGTTTGGTCACCCTGAGTCGCTAGGGACTCTAGTTTGCATCACAGGAGGGTGCGGCCCTCCATCACCTCGATCCGAGTATGTTTATTTTCAGGAACAGAGGGCGAACCCTCTTAGATACAGAACCGGATACTGATTTGTTATTAGAGGGCGCAGCCCCTCCCTCGACCTCTACCAGATACTGGGCTGGATACAGAGGACAGGTTTGGAGGACACATTCTCATAGAGAGAACCGGTCGTGTAGAAGATTTCTGGGATTCCCTATTCCCAGAATAGTCGACCACCGTTACTCCACACAAGTTCAGTTCGGAACCCTGAATGGATGTCCTTTGGAGCCTTTTCTCTACGGCGTCCGAGGATTACACAGTCCATTTGGAATATTGGAATCACTTAGAATACGGCTGGTTTGGCCACACTCTTGCCTGCATTATGAATTTATGCTCGGATGAGATCTCACCGGGTAGGACAGGAAGGTACGAAAGATCCTCCTTGGTTTCTATTGCGATTTTGGTGGTGGACTTAGGCGCATTCCTTGAGATTGGAGATCTACCAGCAAAGCCACATCGCCGAATGACCCTGGCACGGGCAGAGGAGCCGCCTTACGGATCTTGAGTTGAGACATGGTGGCAGTTTCTTCTCGCGACCCTAAGTCCGAAATTGACCTTTGATATTATACAACTACAGGAATATGGCTGATAGGTCAGCTTGCCAGCTTGTGGACCGACTGCTAGGAAACCGGTCGCAACACCACGTACAATGGATCTATCTAGGATGGTGTTTTTTTTCTGTATTTGAGATGCTTCGTCGGCTTGCATCTTCTTTGATCCGTCTGTCATTTATCGTACTTGGATTGTCCAATTGGTGCTGCTATAGAGGAGAAATTCTTTATGAATTTTCTGTAGTAGTTAGCAAAGCCCACATAGCTTTGTATGACCTTAAGTCCTGTGGAAGCGGCCAAGTTTTGAAGGCTTCCAGTTTCTTATGGTCCATACTAAAACCCTTCTCAGAAATGATGTACCCCAAGAACTGCACAACTGAACTGAGGTCTGATCGAAGAGGCACTTCTCTAGCTTGCAATACAGATAATTTTCTAGCAGTTTCTTTATGACTGATCTGACATGTTTATGGTGGGTGCCTAGATCATGGTAGTATACCAATATGTTGTCCAGATTAGAGTTGAGCGGACACATGGATGTTCGGGTTCGCCGAGTTCGGCCAAACTTCATCAAAAAGTTTGAATTTGGACTCGAACTTGACCCGAACTTAACCCCGAACCCTATTGAAGTCAGTGGGGAACCGAACTTTTGGGCACTAAAATGCCTCTAAAAAAGTCCTTGAAAGGACTAGAGGGCTGCAAAAGGAAGTAAAATGGAGGTAAGAATAGGACAAGTGCCCTGCATACACATGTGGATAGAGAAATCACTTAAAATAACATACATACATAAAAATTAAAAATACAGCTGAGCCATAAAATAGCACTAGATGGAATCTTTGATTTTAGCTTTGGAAGAACATAAATAAAAATCTAAAGCATGGCTGTCAGGAGGATCACCAGAATTATCCATTTGAGAGAGGGTTGGACTGCAGGGTATTCTCTTTCATTGTTCAAACCGAGCTCAACTCCTGATGCATGGAGAAAAGGCCTTCACAAGTCTCTGCTATTTTGTACATAGTTTATACTAAGTGACCCATAGGTTGAAGCGGTGGAGGAAGAGAAGGTAGCCAACACTGTTTTTTATTAGTTTTCTTTTTATTAGTTTTCTTTTTTGGAGTAGCCCCCAAAATATTGGGACATATAAAAAAGAAAACAAAGAATAAGTGCACTTGAGTATAACAATGGCTGGGTGAGGCCGGTATAAATGTCTATTCTGCACAAGGTACAGACAAGTCTGGTGGGATCCATGCCTGGTTCATTTTAATAAACGTGAGCTTGTCCATGTTGGCTGTGGACAGGCGGCTGCGCTTATTGTGATAACGCCCCGTGCCGTGCTAAACACACGTTCAGACAATACACTGGCTGCAGGACAGGACAGCACCTCCAAGGCATAGGGCACAAAAGGCAAGCTCAGGCCATGTGCCCAATTTGGAAACCCAGAAGTTGAATGGGGCAGACCCATCAGTCAGTACGTGTAGGCGTGTGCACACGTACTGTTCCACCATGTTGCTGAAATGCTGCCTCCTGCTAAGATGTTCCATATCAGATGGTGGTGCTGGTTGTTGTGGCGTGCTGACAAAGCTTTTCCACATTTTGGCCATGCTAACCCTGACTTCTGAGGTGCTGGCAGTGCCCCAGCTGCGTTGGCGACCTCTTCCTCCTCCTCTGCCTTTGCCTTGTGCTTCCATTGAGCCCACCGGTGTCAGTTGGGAATGCCCTCAGCAGCGCGTCTACCAGCGTCAACTTGTAGTCGCATATCTTCCGATCACGCTCAAGTGAGGGAATTAAGGATGGCACATTGTCCTTGTAATGGGGATCCAGCAGGGTGGCCACCCAGTAATCACCACAAGTTAGAATGTGGGCAACTCGGCAGTCAGTGCGCAGGCACTGCAGCATGTAGTCGCTCATGTGTGCCAGGCTGCCCAAAGGCAAGGACAAGCTGTCCTCTGTATGAGGTGTATTGTCTGTGTCCTCCGTATCCCCCCAGCCACGCTCCAGTGATGCCCACGAGCTGCGTTGGGTGCCACCCTGCTGTGAACACGGTTCCTCCTCCTCCAATTCATCCTCCTCCTTCTCCTCATCCTCCAAAACTGTGCCCTGGCTGGAACCCACCCTCCATGCCACTTGTGAATGACTGGCCTGATAACCGTGGAAATGACCCCTCTTCATCCACCTCTTCCTCCTGTGCCACATCCTCTTCCATCATCGCCCAAAGCGTTTTTTCAAGGAGACATAGAAGCGGGATAGTAAGGCTGAGAACAGCGTCATCGGCACTGGCCATGTTGGTGGAGTACTCTCGCATGGAGGCCCACTCATTGGTGGCGAAGTGGTGCTGTTCCACAGAGCGACTGACCCATGCGTGCTGCAGCTGAAACTCCACTATCGCCTGCTGCTGCTCGCACAGTCTCTCCAGCAAATGCAAGGTGGAGTTCCACCTTGTGGGCACGTCGCATATGAGGTGGTGAGCGGGAAGGCCGAAGTTACGCTGCAGCGCAGACAGGCGAGCAGCAGCAGGGTGAAGGAAAGACATGCGCCAAACTGCTATCCACCTCAGGCCCAGCCGCCAGTACATATGTGCAGTGTACAGTTAGGGAGATATAGCGACCCTGCCCGTACTTGCTGGTCCACGTATCTGTGGTTATGTGGGGCTTGCAATAGATGGTGTTGCGCAGTGCACACCTGATTTTGTCCGCCAATTGGTTGTGCAGGGAAGGGATGGCTCGCCTGGAAAAGTAGTGGTGGCTGGGAACCACTTACTGTGGGACAGTCACCGCCATCAGGTTTTTAAAACTGTCCGTCTCCACCAGATGGAATGACAGCATTTCAAAGGCCATGAATTTTGAAATGCTGGAATTCAGGACCAGGGTGGCTAGGGGGGTATGTGACAGACCCATCCGTATGGACTAAAAATACTGTGTTCGTCTGTTTTGCCGTTCGCATGAATTCCCCCATTCGTATGCCTTGATTAAGGGAATGCATTTGTTTGCCGACCGGAACTACCGAACGGATGGCCACCCAGGAGATAAGTGTGCTGCTAGTTAACCTATTGATCCCAATTAGAATGTTGAGGTTAACCGCAGCCACTTCATAATTAAGACCGAAGACAGGGTGGTCGTCGTTCGTATGTCGACCACGAGGCGGCGGCCATTTTAACTATGCGAAAGCCCAGCGGTGTTCGATGATGATTTCATGGAACTCAAAATGGACACTTTTTCAACCGAACACCGCTGAAGCCATCAACCTCCCCTTCTCAATTGACAGAAGTATACGAATACCGGCCGTTCGGGAGATTTAACAACACGAATGGACTTAACCCAGATAGCCGTCCCATGGAGTCGATCGCATACCGAAGAGCTATAACCGACTTTGACTCCATGGCGATTGAACTATGCGTATGGGATCTGAGCGCTAATCGCCAATAATATGCACTCAGATCCAGGCTATCTGGGGATGTGTTATACGAATGCAATATGTTCGGCAGTTATAAAGTTATAGATTTTAATGTGTTTTATAACTTTGAGTTAAAATGGCGATGTGCCTCTGCTCAGGGAGATAATTGAATTACTTCCCAATTATCTCCCGAGCAGAGGGGAGGAAACTGTGATGCATGTTGGGAATATTGTGGGGATGTAAGCCTGAAATGTCCCCATGTCCTTCTGTTATTCCAGTCTCCCATTTGGTCCCCTAGGGGAGTGTCCACCAAGTGGGAGACCTGCATAAATACGGGCAGGTAGCCCACAGTAAACTTAGTTCGTGTTTTACCCTCAAAGCGGAGCTTGGTCCCGTTATTGGGGGGATTTTATTACCGGCAACTAGAGACTGCTTATTGGGATTATGTGCCGCTTGGAACCTATTGTTGTTCGGTTGTAAGTGGCGATTCGTATGTTTGGAGCTCAAGAAGGGAGAGAGCCGTACAGGTACCGTTCGGGAGTTTGGAGTGTTCCCTAGCTAGCGGTTCACATGGTATTACTGTATACGCTACCAGACCACATTATTGCGACCGGGGAGCATTCACTAAACGGCGGTTTGTGCATTTATTACTGGAGGTACCGTAACAGGGTACTTCCTCTTTCTCTCCAGTGTTTGGGAGATGGAAAGCTGAACGCTTCCATGGGACAGTGTGGAGATGCTTGGGGACAGTGGCGGATGGGGTAGCATTGCTGCCACATCCTCTGTTTGCGGGGTGGCAGGTGTAACTTTGACTCCAGAGGTGGAGGAATAGGCCGAGACAGAAGCAGAAAAGGAAGCAGGAGGAGCCTGAGACCTTTCTTGGTTTTTGAGGTGCTTACTCCACTGCAGCTTGTGCTTTGCATGTAGATGCCTGGTCATGCAGGTTGTGCTCAAGTTTAGCACGTTTATGCCTCACTTCAGGCTCTGATTGCACAGCGTGCAAACCCCTTGTGTCTTGTCGTCAGCACATTGTCTAAAGAACTGCCACGCCAGGGAACTCCTTGGAGCTGGCTTTGGTGTGCTCGGTCCCTGGGTGCGGTGGGCAGTAGCAGGCGTACTGTCTAGGGGACGGCCTCTCCGCTTTTGCACCCTGCTCCCTCTTATGCTGTGCTGGTGCCTCTGTGCGACCACCGCCTCCAAACTGCACACGTCACACGCATGACCTTCATTCCATGTGGGGTCTAGGACCTCATCATCCTCCACATCATCTTCCACCCACTCCTCAACCCTGCCCTCCTTGCCAGTCTGCACATTGCAGAAAGCCACAGCAGTTGGCACCTGTGTTTCGTCATCATCAGAGACGTGCTGCGGTGGTCCTCGCATGTCCACATCCTGACACATAAGTGCTTGTGCATCAGTGCACTCAATCTCTTCCACTTCTGGGGCAGGGCTAGGTGGATGGCCCACGGAAACCCCGCCAGCAGAGTCATCAAAAGCAAAAAGCATGACTTGTGGCTCAGACTGCTTGGCTAATTTGCAAGGGACTGAGGTGAAAGACAGATGGCCATGGGCTGCAGGTGCAAACTCTGAGCTTTCAGCAGGGGACCGGGTGGGAGACAATGTGAAGGAACTGGAGGCACTGTCAGCCACCCAATCTACTTTCGCCTGTACTTGTTTGGCCTCACCATTCGTAGAGCGGCATTCGGGCCTACCAAATAACGCTGAAGGTTCTGTTGCGTACTCGCACATGAGGAAGGTGTTTCACTTGTGCGTGTAGCTGGCATAGATCGACCACGTCCTCTCCCTGCAACACCAGCAGCACCACGACCAGGGCCACGTCCCTTATTTGATGCTCTCCTCATTCTTTGCGTTCACCCACCAAATTAACAGATGGTTTATGTCAGGCGACAATGTAACCGCCAATAGTCAATTTTTTTATTTATTTTTTTTAGTTTATTTGACTGCAAAAAATTCACCGCATGCCGCAAATGTTCTATTTAGCACCCAAAAAATTAGAATTTTTAAAACTGCGCTGTAACCACCGTATTTGACGGTTCTATTTGACAAATGTACTTTTTAGCACCAAAAAAAGTGAATTAGTCAACCTGCAATGTGACATCAGTATTTGACGGTTCTATTTGAGGCTCAGATATGAAATGCATGCCACAAATGTACTTTTTAACACCCAACAAATTAGAATTTTTAAAACTGCGCTGTAACCACAGTATTTGACAGTTCTATTTGACTCTCAGATATGAAGTGCAAGCCCCAAATTTACTTTTTAGCACCAAAGAAATGTGAATTTTTCAAAGTGCGATGTAACCACAGTATTTGACGGTTCTATTTGACTCTCAGATATGAAGTGCACTGCAGGCCGCAAATGTACTATTTAGCACAAAAAAGTGTGATTTTTTTTTTTTTTAAATCAACAATGTAACATTAGTATTTAAGGGTTTTATTGGACTGCAAGAAATGCACCGCAGGCCGCAAATGTTCTAGTTAGCACAAAAAAGTTTGATTTTTTTAAACCAACAATGTAACAGTAGTATTTAAGGGTTTTATTAGACTGCAAGAAATGCAGTACGCAAATGTACTATTTAGCACCAAAAAAATAGCAGTATTTAAAAATGCCTAGATGTTGCCCACTGAGCTACCAGAACTGGATTAAATTAATGTGCCTGGCACACATGCAGTTGCAAGTGCACTGCACTCTCTGTGGCACTGGGCTCAGGGCAGGGTGCAAAAATGTAGTATAGCACCCACAAAAATAATCGCTGTAGTTTGCAGATTCAACACCAGAATTGTTTCCTAATCTGTCCCTCACAGATCCCTAAACTAATAAGAGCTCATGTGACATGCGACGCTATGTGACTCTAGCTTATATATAGAGGCTGGGTCACATGCTGCACTGGCCAATCACAGCCATACCATTCTAAGGGCCATTCTGACTTCTAAGGGCACACGAGTCAAACGCTTGTTGATTGGCTGCCCTGCAGCCTTTCAAAACGCGCTATTAAATCGCCGAACACTGAACTCCAACCCGAACATACACTGAAATGTCCGTGTTCGGGTCCGGGGTCCAAAAACTTTAATGTTCGGTACGAACCCGAACTTTACAGTTCAGGTTCGCTAAACTCTAGTCCAGAAACATTACAGCACATACGTACATGTAATCTCGGAGGACATCATTAATCAAGTTCTGGAAGACCATAGGGGCATTACACAGGCCGAAGGGCATCACTTAAAATTCGTAGTGGCAGATACGAGTGTTGAAAGCAGTTTTCCACTCGTCTTGTTCTCTTATTCTGACCATATTTTACGCCCCCCCCCCTGAGATCTAGTTTAGTGAACCACTGGGCGTCTTTTAAGCGGTCAAAAAGCTCCATGATAAGCAGAATAGGATATACGTTCTGCACCCTGATCTTCTTCAAACTCCTATAGTCTCTACAGTGTCTGATATCACCCTCTTACTTCGATAGAAGCCAGCACCTGCCGGAGATAAGGATTGCCTTTCTCCAGGGACTCCTCAATGATCCTACCCACGACAAAGGGCAGGATCACCACTATACTGTCGGGGTTGGGTCGTGCGTATGGAGTGATGGGAACCTGCCTGTACAGGTATGTGAACACGGACCTGGGAGCAGTATCGGCTTGTTGTGTTGGAGGTGAGCGGTGCGCTGCAGAATAGCCTGCAACGCTGAAGAGAACTGATCCAAGTGGTGGTGTTGTTTCTGCAGCTTTAAATTCTGAGCAGCCAACTGCTGTGAGATGTCTGCTGGTTTCATTTGGCCCTGTAGTAATGTAACGTTCACTAGGGAACCCTAACACGCAGGCAGGACAGAGTAGAGAGAATTGCAATACCGATCCTAAGAATGGTCGGGTTATGCTTTATTGGGTATCAGGTAAGAATAGGGATATAGTAGTAGAAGGTGAACAGAATCAATATAATCCACAAATACAACCGCATTTGCATAAAAACATGAAAGAAATCTGAGATATAAATCTTGTGTAAAACTAAGTATTTACAAGTGTGCATCAAGACAAGGATAATAAAACATATAACCAAATATAACAGAGACCTGACGCTCATTTCGATGGTTGGTGGCTTTCAGGGGAAGAACCGCCCAACTGGAAACGCGTGTTGGGGGTCTGTTATACCTTGGACACCTTAGATCCTAGTTGAGTCTGGCATCATAGCATCCATACCACTTGACAATTTAGAGAATGAAGGATCCCCCTTCTCTCCTGTTTTGACAAAACCAGGTATAGCACTGCTATTATTAGAGACAGTTAACTTTGGCTTGGATGTCAAGCCCAGGTGCCCTCGAAGGCACAGAATAGAGGTATAGTAGCAGTGCCATATCTCTTATTGTTCCGCTAACATACTATTCAGTATCAGAGAGACAAATAGCTTTGGTTTATTTTTACAGCCTGGGTACAAGGCAGTGGTACTTACCTTTAGAGTGTTGGCACTTCCACATGTATTACTTTGGTGTATATTTAAGTGTAGACTAACTTGGCAACATATGCTCATCTGTTAGCACTACTTAGTTGAGGTTCCCCTTGGCTTTGTATCTAGATAACCAGTTTGCAACATTGTTGCTCTTTCGCCTGCCACTGTTTCACTACAGAATCTGCAAGGAATTGAGACCTTTGAACACATTGTCTAACCTGTACACCTACTTAGATCTACCAGCTTGTCACAGAGCCAATATTACCTTTAGATTGAATATCCCACAATAATTAGGATTAGGTTCTGTTTCAACAATATTTAGACTCTCATACCACTGTCCATACTTCGTATATATTTAGTTATATGTTTTGTTATCCTTGTCTCTATGCACACTTGTAAATACTTTGGTTTACATGAGATTTATATCTGTTTTTTTCATGGTTTTATGCAAACGTGGTAGTATTTGCAGATTGTATTGATTCTGTTCACCTTCTTATACTATATTCCCTATTCTTAACAGATACCCAATAAAGGTTACGTTTTAATTTATTTTCAATCCAGGGATCCGGGTACGTGTCTAATCCTTGTTCTTTAGATTATTGGGTTCATGCCCATTTCTACCTTTGACCTTAATATATTTCTTCTCTCACCCTCTCTTTTATATTATTATTACACACACAACCCCCAACCCCCACATAATCACACTCAGCCAACTGCCTCAGACAATCATACTTAGCCAGCCCTCACAAACACAATCATATGCAGCCAGTCCTACATATACACACACAATCACCCTCAACCAACACCACACATCTATATTACCATCAGTCAACCACAATCTTACTCGGCCAAGTCCAACACACAAGAAAAGACCTCAGTATATGAGTCTACTATATGCTCAGTGCATGTGTTGGTACGAGGAAACTACTTTAGTAAATGAGTATAATATAAGCAATGTGTACAAGCTTTTGTGAAAACAAAACATAAGTATATGTGTCCAATGTATATTGTGTAATGTGACATAAGTGGCTGATATCTTGGTATGAGGTGCTTTTAAAACACAGACTCAGTGTATCTGACTGATATAATGACTGTACACTGTGGTATGAAGACATAGTCCCAATCAATCAATCCGGGCACATCCCACAGATACTCGGATTAAGATCTGGGGAATTTAGAGATCAAGACAACCCTTTGAACTGTTTGTCATGTTCCTCAAACAATTCCTTAACAATCAAAGAAAAACAAGTTACCTGCGCTCTCTCCTTAATCCCTATGTATTTTTAAACAAATGGAGGTTTTTTAGTTACCTCTAATGGCCATGAGAGGATGAGCCCACCTGCCAACGTCAAGGCAGACCCCCCCTAGGTGGGTCCTAACTCTAACCATTCACCATGCTTCCTTGAGCCTCTGGCAAAAATCTCTACTGAGACAGAAAGGGGTATTTTTTTTATATACACCCCTATATATTATTAACCCTTAATAGGGAACACATGGGATGGGCGGCTGCATTGTAACAAGGCTGAGTGATACAAAAAATGGATACAAATGCAGAAATATAAGTCCTGCGCTCACTCCCATCACTGGGCGGCTGCAATGACTACAGTACACAATGTTTTTAACAATGTTTGCAGTTTGGCATGGTGCATTATCCTGCTGAAAGAGACCACTGTCATCAGGGAACACCATTGCCACAAAGGGGTGTATGTGGTTTGCAGCAATCTCTGGATAAGTGATGTGTTTCAAAGTAACATCCAAATGAATGCCAGAATGGTAGATTTCCCAGCAGAAAAAAAGAGTATAACAATGCCTCCATTAGCCTGTCTTCTTCCCATAGTGCATCATGCTTCCATAACTTCACCAGGTATAAAACACACATGCACCAGCCATCCACCTGATCTAAAGGATCTCATGATTGATCAGACCAGGCAACCTTCTTCCATTGCTTCATAGTCCAGTTTTTACCTCACATCCTGAATGGATGTGCTTTCTGCAGTGGACGTGAGCCACTACAACCGAGCTGCAACTATGCTTTCCAATACGCAGCAAACTGCGGCCCTGACAGCTTTCTATCATGGCCAGCATTACTTTCTTCAGCAATTTGAGCTATTTTGCGTGATCAGACCATATGGCCATGCCTTAGCTCCCCATGTGCATCAATGAGCCGTGGATGGTGACCCTGGTGCCTTGACTGCTTGGATGTATGCACATATACTACCACAAACATACATACTCACAAATATATTTGTGCACATTAACACACAGATGCATATAAATACACCAACACATACACACAAATTAATTTAGACACTGACACATACACACACGGATACACACCGACATATACACACATGCACCCTGACACACACAGACATTGATACATGCCCACACCATGACACAGATGCACACACTGACAAAAAACACCCACCCTGACACACAGATGTACATACACAGATGTGTGCACACACAAAGACACAAACACACTGACATATATATATACACACACACACAGATGCACACCCTGACACACACTCATACGCACTCACACACTAATACCCATACACACACACCCTCATGCACATACACACACTCATACACAAACACTCATACACATACAGACACTCATACACCTACTCATACACACACACTCATGCACACACACTCATACACATTATTATTATTATTATTATTATTATTATTATTATTATTACAATTTATATAGTGCCAACAGATTCCGTAGCACTTTACAATATTATGAGAGGGGGGATTTAACTATAAATAGGACAATTACAATAGACGTACATGAACAATAGGTTGAAGAGGACCTTGCTCAAACTAGCTTACAGTCTATAGCATACACACACTCTTGCACACATATTCATACACACACTCATACCCAAACTTATGCACATACACTCGTACATACATTCACACACATACACATATTCATACACACAATCATACACATACTCATACACAAACTCATACATACACTCACACTCACACACACACACACACACACACACACACACACACACACACACACACAAACACTTATACACATACAAACACTCATACATTTATACGCATACACACTCAAACTTATATACACATACACTCACACCCACATACCCACACTAATACACACACTCACACTCATATACACACACTCATAAACATATACACACACTGACACACATGTGCCAGGAGGGTGGCTTAGAGTCTTGCTGCTGTTAGGAGTGAGGGGTCTGGAGCTGTTCGTGCTCCTCCCCCTCACGCTGTGCACTGGTGAAACATTCCGCGGCACCACTGTGTGCACGTCAGTTTGAGAAATCGCTGTTGTAACTGATCAGTATATGTAAGTCTCAGTATATGTGGCTGATATCTCTGTATATGAGTTACTGTTAGTACCGATATTCAATATAAGGGAATTATATAATCTCTGTATATGAGGTGCTTTTAAAACACATCCTCATTATATGTGATTAATATATGTGTATAAAGGTTGTGTTAATATAAAACCACAGTATATGTTACTCATATAGTCTGCATTTGAGCTGGGGTTAGGACCAGCCTTAGTATATGTGACTGATATACTTGTGCAGGATGCAAAATTTTGGTTCTTCTGAAATACTTCAGAGAAAAAATATGTACTGTAAATAAAAAAATAAAATGTTGACAGAATTTAGTTTAGTCAGCTGTTTAGTTTGGCAAGATTTCAATATTGAAAAATATACAGAAAGGCAAGAGCAGCAGCACAAAAGGGAACTATGACTAAGCTAAAATGCAAACGTGTAAGGATTTTACCTGGCCTAATTACTACACATTATCAGCAATTTATGCAATGCCACATCTCAGTTGTCTGAACTAGATTATTCCCATATATTTGTATTAAACAATTATAGATAGTGAGAGAACTTTTCAGAAAAATTAATTGTAATGTTTCTGTTTTGCAAACTTGTATTAATAAAAAAATTGTTGAGCAGGAGTCATCTCAACAAGTACAAAGCACTTACTTACCAAAAAGTAAAGGAAAAAGTAAATGGGCAACTGACTAGAGTTGAGTGGACACCTGGATGTTCAGGTTCGCCGAGTTCGGCCGAACATCGGCAAAAAGTTCGAGTTCGGCCTTAACCCAGAACCCGAACCCCTTTGAAGTCAATGGGGCACTAAAATGGCTCTAAACAAGTCCTGGAAAGGGCTAGAGGGCTGCAAAAGGAAGTAAAATGGGTGTAAGAGTAAAATGGGTGTAAGAGTTTTGCCCTGCAAACAATTGGATAGCCCCCAAAATATTGGGACATATAAAAAAAGAAAACAAAGAATATGTGCACTTGAGTATAACAATGGCTGGGTGAGGCTGGTATAAATGTCTATTCTGCACAAGGTACAGACAAGTCTGGTGGGATCCATGCCTGGTTCATTTTAATAAACGTGAGCTTGTCCACGTTGGTTGTGGACAGGCAGCTGCGATTGTCTGTGATAACGCCCCCTGCCATGCTAAACACACGTTCAGACAATACATTGGCTATAGGGCAGGCCAGCACCTCCAACGCATTAAGGGCAAGCTCAGGCCATGTGCCCAGTTTAGAGACCCAGAATTTGAATGGGGCAGACCCGTCAGTCAGTACGTGTAGGCGTGTGCACACGTACTGTTCTACCATGTTGCTGAAATGCTGCCTCCTGCTAAGACGTTCCATATCAGATGGTGGTGCTGGTTGTTGTGGCGTGCTGACAAAGCTTTTCCACATTTTGGCCATGCTAACCCTGCCTTCTGAGGTGCTGCGGTGCCCCAGCTGCATTGGCTACCTCTTCCTCCTCCTCTGCCTTCGCCTTGTGCTTCCACTGAGCACCCGGTGTCAGTTGGGAATGCCTTCAGCAGCGCGTCTACCAGCGTGCACTTGTAGTCGCGCATCTTCCGATCATGCTCCAGTGAGGGAATTGAGGACGGCACATTGTCCTTGTAATGCGGATCCAGCAGGGTGGCCACCCAGTAATCAGAACAAGTTAGAATGTGGGCAAGGCACTTTGGTGACTCTAGACGCATTCGGATGTTTGCCCTATCAACTTTCGATGGTACATTCTGCGCCTACCATGGTGACCATGGGTAATGGGGAATCAGGGTTCGGTTCTGGAGAAGGAGCCTGAGAAATGGCTACCACATCCAAGAAAGGCAGCAGGCGCGCAAATTACCCAATCCCGACGCGGGGAGGTAGTGATGAAAAATAACAATACAGGACTCTTTCAAGGCCCTGTAATTTGAATGAGTACACTTTAAATCCTTTAACTAGGATTTATTGGAGGGCAAATTTAGTGCAGAGCGACTGACCCGTGCGTGCTGCAGCTGAAACTCCACTATCGCCTGCTGCTGTTTGCACAGACTCTCCAGCATGCGCAAGGTGGAGTTCCACCTTGTGGCTACGTCGCATATGAGGCGGGGAGTGGGAAGGCCGAAGTTACGCTGCAGCGCAGACAAGCGAGCAGCAGCAGGGGGAGAACGCCGAAAGTGCGCAATAATGGCCCGCACTTTCTGCAGCAGCTCTGATATATCTGGGTAGTTTTTTAGGAATTTCTGCACCACCAAATTCAGCACAAGCGCCAGGCAAGGGAAGTGCGTCAAACCAGCTAGGCCCAGAGCTGCTACGAGATTTCGACCATTATCACACACAACCAGGCCGTGCTTGAGGCTCAGTGGCAACAACTACTCATCGGACTGTTGTTCCATGCCCATCCACAGCTCCTGCGTGGTGTAGGGTTTTTCCCCCAAATATATGAGTTTTAAAACAGCCTTCTGTCGTTTACCCCTGGCTGTGCTGAAGTTGGTGGTGAAGGTGTTACGCTGACTGGATGAGGAGCTGGTAGAGGACAAGGAAGCGGAGTAGGAGGAGGAGGCAACAAGAGGGAAAGAGAAATGCCCTGCAATGCTCGGTGGCAGAAGGACATGCACCAAACTGCCATCAGCCTCAGGCCCAGCCACCACTACATTTGCCCAGTGTGCAGTTAGGGAGAGATAGTGTCCCTGCCTGTGCTTACTGGTCCACGTATCAGTGGTTACGTGGACCTTGCTACAGATGGAATGACAGCATTTCAAAGGCCAATTTTGAAATGCTGGCATTCAGGGCCAGGGATCGCGGGTGGCTAGGGGGGTACTTCCTCTTTCTCTCCAGTGTTTGGGAGATGGACAATTGAACGCTTCCATGGGACAGTGTGGAGATGCTTGGGGACGGTGGTGGATGTGGTGGCGTTGCTGCCACATCCTCTGTTTGCGGGGTGGCAGGTGCCACTGACTCCAGTGGTGAAGGAAGAGGCTGAGACAGCAGCAGAAGCGGAAGCAGGAGGAGCCTGAGACTTTTCTTGGGTTTTGAGGTGCTTACTCCACTGCAGCTCGTGCTTTGCATGTAGATGCCTGGTCATGCATGTTGTGCTCAGGTTTAGAACGTTTATGCCTCGCTTCAGGCTCTGATTGCACCGCATGCAAACCACTCGTGTCTTGTCGTCAGCACATTGTCTGAAGAACTGCCATGCCAGGGAACTCCTTGGAGCTGGCTTTGGTGTGCTCGGTCCCTGGGTGCGGGGGGCAGTAGCAGGCATACTGTCTAGGGGACGGCTGCTCCGCTTTTGCACCCTGCTCCCTCGTATGCTGTGCTGGTGCCTCTGTGTGACCACCGCCTCTTCCTCCAAACTTAACATGTCATTCGCATGACCTTGATTCCATGTGGGGTCTAGGACCTCATCATCCTCCACATCATCTTCCACCCACTCCTCAACCCTGCCCTCTTTGCCGGTCTGCACACTGCAGAAAGCCACAGCAGTTTGCGCCTGCGTTTCGTCATCATCAGAGACGTGCTGCGGTGGTTGTGCATCAGTGCTAGGTGGATGGCCCACGGAAACCCCGCCAGCAGAGTCATCAAAAAGTATAAGAGACTGCTGCATGACTTGTGGCTCAAACTGCTTGGCTGATTTTCAAGGGGCTGATGTGAAAGACAGATTGCCATGGGCTGCAGGTGCAAACTCTGAGCTTTCAGCAGGGGACCAGGTGGGAGACAATGTGAAGGAACTGGAGGC
The DNA here is from genome assembly GCF_036172605.1 of Pelobates fuscus. Taxonomy (NCBI): domain Eukaryota; kingdom Metazoa; phylum Chordata; class Amphibia; order Anura; family Pelobatidae; genus Pelobates; species Pelobates fuscus. The sequence continues at coordinate 85,082,831 of NC_086324.1, forward strand.
ACTGTCAGCCATCCAATCTACTATCGCCTGTACTTGTTCTGTCCTCACCATTCGTAGAGTGGCATTCGGGCCTACCAAATAACGCTGAAGTTTCTGTCGCCTACTTGCATCTGATGAAGGTGTTTCACTTGTGCATGTAGCTGTCACAGATCGACCAGTCCTCTCCCTGCAACAGGAGCTCCACCATGACCAGGTGATACCGGAGAAACTGACGGAAGCCAAGCACAGAGAGATGGAGGTTTCTTCAGGAAGGAAGAGATTCTTTATTCGGTTCACCGATCGGGACTCAGAGGGACTAATGTCACCAAAATACAACAAGTTCTGAGCCCCGGACAATAGTGTAGGCTCCTTATATAGGCACATAACTCCTCCCATAATAAGCTCCACCCACACATTCTCTTAACCAATCAAAACGAACAAGAACTAACTTCCTGCTTGACCGCATGGCTTGTCCAGCATAATGGAGGAGGGGAATACTATATCCGGTATTCTCACACATGCTCCGTACACTACTGATCGTATCTTTGCCACGTGCAACCAACCGACCGATACACCAGTATATGCACGTACACATGCCACGTGGTAATCTCGGCCTACTAAATTTATTTTTACCGAGATTCCACCACATTCCCCCCTTTGATGCCTCTGATATTTCACAATTACTGAGGCATCACTTAACCTTAGTTTGCATATACCTCAGGTTGCCATGAACCAGACCAGACTTTTTGATGATGTGAATCCCTCAGCATTCCTCTTCCTGCATTGGTTCTCCCTGATCTAGAGCCTCATATTTATATATGGCCATTATCTGTGCAACAGCCTTCCTCTCTGCTATATTTTCTATAACACTCTGCACAGACCTAACCACTAAAGGAATAAGACATGGTAGGAGTAGACACAACATTAAAATCAGCATGACTCCGCCTACCAATGCCTTAAGCCCTCCAAACTGCTCATACCAGTTACCAAACCAACTACTTGGATTATACCCTTTCAATACCTGAGTAGGCACATGCGCTAGTTTAACCATATGGCTAGTAAGCTCAGCTATTGCTTGCCCTTAGTCATCTATTTGAAGACAGCAATTGCTCAGATTAAACTTCCCACATACACCTCCCTCTACTGCCAATAGGTAATCCAAAGCTAATCTATTTTGGTATACTGCTGTCCTCATCCTGGTATTATGCTTCGCTAGAAGATTGAGCGCTTGTGAGGTCTCATTAGTAATTATCTCAACCACCGCCTGTAACCTTATAATGCGGTTGAGCATATATATTGGGGTTCTATATCCAAAAGTACCATCCTCTGCCCAAGTGGCTGGCCCATAATAGTCTATAATACGCTGGGGAGGACATTCATCATTTTCCCAGGCGCCTATCTCTGCGGGTCCCCTTTTCTTCCTATGATTCACATCGTACACCTTAACTCCCAAAGTATCACCTGTTTCATAGGGCAACAAGAAGAAGGATGGTTTAAGCATACCTAACACACATGCCCCTTCCCAGTCCTGTGGTAACTCTGAATAGGCCTTCTTACCACAGATCCAGTACAAATTTGCTGGGGCTTTCCAACTAGATGTGATAGATCAGACCACATGTCCTTTAAATTGGCATATCTTGCAAACGGGTTGGGTGGTTCTGAGACATTTGAAGCCGCTTACCAAGTTGTATTCTTTGTATTGTCATCATAAGCTTTTTGCCCTAGACAAGTTAATTCTCCTACAGAAGTGTTAAACATTATTCATTTCCTTGCTATGCAAACATAACCTATGATAGAGGTAAATCTGAGTGGAGATTAAAAACCTCCAACACTCATCTGATAATCGGCTTGTGAGGATATTATTTGTTCAACTGCCTCAGAACCGGACATTACCTCCTTTGCTTCCCTAGGCCATTGGTCTCCCATGTTAGTACCTCCACACACATAGCAGTTGGTCACATTAAGACTACCAGCAATACTCTCAGCTAAGTCTATAAACAGGTTTTTAGCATTATGGGGGATCTTATTATCTACACTCATCTCTTCATAAAAAGAATGGAAAACCTGATGAGTTTGGGATGCTACAGTATCGGTCTCTATCCCTATAAACAATATTGTCCCAGGATCTAAACCCGTCCCATATATCTGAAACCCAAATAAGTTACCGAACCTATCTAAGAATTGTTCAGGATTATTTATAAGTATATGGACTGGGTTACATTCCATAGACTTACAATATGGTTTGGTAGGCAACTTAGTAACAATCATATCCTTGTCTGCTGTCTGTCCCCAAGTTGCCCACCCCACACAAGACCAATATGGGCAATAATTATATTCCTTATCTGGGCATCTTGGACTTACGTACTTGTTTTTACTACTGGGACAAATATATTTATCGTTAGACCCATACGTTCTCTCCCACTTAAGATCCCCACATACATTCCACGGCTTTCTACCACTTGATATCGCTTTCCATGCATCAAATAGCAGAACACCCGAAGAATGTACGGTTTCTAACACAGTTTTATTTATTAGGGTCCCCTGTGGATCTCCATTCCTGAGGGTCAACCAAATTGTACGGGGTTGATACTCCGGATTGAAGCACTTAGGTTCTCCTACTCCTAAATGGCATACACTATATTCTATAACTAGGTATCTACACCTAGACACATATCCCTTACACTCATATTGTGAATGCCAAATTAGGGTCTTGGAAATATGATTACCTGTTATAGTAGTCTTAATGCAAACCTCACAGCTAGGAGTGTCGGTACCTCTACCTTCCTGAATATAAAAAGACACATATATAAACATTATCAATAAAACTTCTTTCGGCGTCTTCATCCTCAGTCTTCGTCCGTGCGATGGCACCTCAGCTTCCAGGAGGTAAGGGCTGCAGGGAATGGAGTTCTGCTCTTCTTCACAGGGGTCCCTTCGAGACATCATGACTTATAATACGTGGGTGAGTGGTCAGGCGTTATTATGGCCGTCAAAACACTCACTTACCAATCTCTTTAAATATAATTGTAATCCAAATGTCTCCTCGTCACTCCGTTTTAACTGCGTTTTAACCGGATCTTGCAGGGATTCTCTGGATCTGGTGTAGCTTGCCAAGAATCTACTGCTGCTGGTTTAACCCTGGAGTGATGAATCCACGGAGTCACTTCAGCCACCTGTATTGCTGTAGGGGTAGACAAAAGAACAACATAAGGACCCCTCCACTTAGGCCCTAACGGTATATTATTCCACTCTTTAATCCACACTTGATCTCCCGGATGATAGCTATGAACAGGGGGATAAATATTCACAGGTAATCTATCTTGTACCCATTTCTGTACCTCCTCCATAGTTTTACCCAACTCTACAACCTGCTGCCGAGTAATTCCTTCTCCCAACTGACTCAAATCCCCCCTTAAGTTACCAAGTACGGGAGGTGGACGCCCATACATGATTTCAAAAGGTGAGAGACCCATCCTTCTGGTAGGTGTACTTCGAATACGTAACAGAGCTATAGGCAAAAGAACATTCCACTTAAGCTGAGTTTCCTGACACATCTTTGCCAACTGGTTCTTAATAGTTCTATTCATTCTCTCTACTTTACCAGAACTCTGAGGTCTATATGCCGTATGAAGCCTCCACTTAATACCAAGCATATGAGTCAGTTGTTGTAGGCACTGGTGAACAAAGGCTGGACCGTTATCCGATCCTATAGAGCATGGTAGTCCATATCGGGGTATTATTTCTCGTAGCAGGAATCGCACAACTTCTCCTGCTTTCTCTGTACGAGTAGGACATGCTTCTACCCAGCCTGAATAGGTGCGCACAACTACTAGTAGGTAGCGATGTCCACCGGATTTAGGCATAACTGTATAGTCAATTTGTAGATCGGACATAGGGAGTCCCCCCATATACTGAACTCCTGGTGGTTTTACTGGTCCTTGCCTTGCATTATTCCTAGCACATATTACACATCTTCGTACAATGGCTTGAGTTAAGTTGGACAATCTTGGTATGTAGAAATGTTTTCTGAGAGATTCTTCCATACTATCTCTTCCAGAATGTGTCCCGTTGTGATAGTTCTGGACAATTTCTACCGCTAGTGATGCTGGAATAACTATTCTCCCATCTTCTAACTGATACCATTTGTTCTCCAGGTACTTTCCAGGTTCAGTCTTTAACCACTCTTCTTCTTGAGCTATATAAACTGGAGTCCATTGAGACAGTGGAGTCGGTATAAGAGCAGCTATATGTTCCACATATTCCTGTCTTCCTGATTCAGCGTCACGCTTAGCTGCATTATCTGCCATCCGATTTCCTTTGGTTACATCACCATCTCCTCTCAGATGCGCTCGACAATGTATAATACCAACTTCTTTCGGTTCCCATACTGCTTCCAATAATTGTAATATTTCAGCTGCGTACTTGATTTCTTTACCCTCTGAATTCAATAGTCCTCTTTCTTTATACAAAGCTCCGTGGGCATGAGTGGTTAAAAACGCATACTTGGAGTCCGTGTAGATGTTCACTCTTAAACCTACAGCCAATTGTAACGCTCGTGTTAGTGACATAGATTAATTTAAGCAAACAAATATGTTTGAATGACTATCTGTTCCTGTCCAAATCTGAGATGATTAAATTGCGTATACGCAGAAGTAAATTCACACTGACACATGGAGTTCAGGTTAAAAAGAACTTCAGAAAATTTAATGGCATCTGGTTAAAAAGCGGGTGTGCAGACCCTTTTAAAGGCAATATTACATCATCATAGAATATCAAGATAACAACAAGTAAACATCATTAATTGGTCTATGTGTTAAGTGGCTATGTCAAATGCCCTCCCATCTATATTATTAATTGGCTCAAGTACTAAGTGGTCAGTTAGGCATCCTCCCATCATGAACTGTCGTTATCTCTTACAGGGATGGGACATAAGATTTAGGCGCCATTGTTGATTAGCACGAGGCTCGCTCGATGGGAGGGGGAATCTGGCAGCAAGCCATTTTGAGTACTTGGCACCGTTTAGCTTCGAGGTTAGTTTCAAGGCTTTTTAGTAAATGAACATTTCATTAGTGCAGTTTTCTCGTGACCTAGCTACGGCATACATTGTTACATATTACAGGAACTTGATAATTCCGGTGTTAGTCATATTCTTCTAGAAAATACATTCTCTTTCTAATATTCTAAATGCTGTTAGGAAAATATGTCATATAATGAAGTTAAATGGAGTTAGTGCAAAAATTTAATAAAGGTTTAATAAAGGTTTTTTAATAATTCTACATCAGCCCCCCCTATGAAATGTTAGATTCTAAAATGATAAACTTTATTTGTTAGTTCCAGAAGACATGTTAGCCCAAAGGCACAAAACCCTATGAAGTAACGGTTCTTAAAGTCTTCTTAGTTCTTCAGAGGGACATCATAAAATAGACAAGCTTACATTACCATATGGACCTGTGTTATCTGAAATATAGGCACAACAAGTCATGGTGACAGGCAGTATTTTACATACACCCCCCTTCTCAGCTAGAATGATGTCAAAGGCCATTCTGTTCTGGAAGGTCATCTGGGATGTGGCCTGCAACTGTTTGGCCAAGCCCTGGAGGGCATCTCTGGTGTAGTTGACAAAACGTTGTTGGTTGCAATAGATATAATAAATGCAAATCAAAATATTATTATTAGCAGTGACGGTTGGGAAAATTGACTCAAACTTTTCTTTAACTGCAAAATCATCTGGTACCTCCCTTGGCACACCTATGGCACCAATATATATGTATATATGTGTCAAACTTCCCTTTAGAGGGGTGCTCCTCTTTGTGTTCTGAAGCATGAATGTGGTGTGTCAAGAGTACCTTGTCATGTATTATGTGTATGGACATAATAACCTTGGCTAGGGCACATTTGCTTATTCATCATAGTATTAAACCTGTCCCACGCTACATCAGTGTAGGTGGACTCGGATCATTTAGTCAAAATTAATATCACCACAAACTCAGGATGGGCAGATAATCCTGAAGAAGCTTGGCGTTTGAATCTCTTTAGCTTCACGAGGTCTCCTTTTGGGGTCCTCGGCTTTCCATTGATGGCAGGTGGTCAGGCATTATTATGGCCATCAAACACCTACTTGTTGGTATCTTTTTGTTTTCTAACAAGTCATTTTTCCTTTAGAGTCAAAGGTTTGTCAAAATCAACAAATGTTACTTCCCATGTTGCAGAGAGAGTCTTGAATCTGGAACAGTGAATCCACTGAGTGATCTTCTGCAACTTTCACAATGCACTATTGGGTATATGGTCTTGGTTGTCACATTGATGACCGGCTAAACTTCTGGTCATCCTGACAAAATGTCTATTATAACTAGTGCATATTTGACCCGGCAGCTCTTTGGCACCTGGATATAGTCACTTGGATTCTTGAAAGGGATAGTGAGAGTTAGCTAGGTGCTTAGGATTCTCCTCCTCTTCTGCCTGAGCTGTCCTTGGCACAAATGACACAGGATCGGCAGTAACTGATGATTAGAGGAGTAATTCTAGGTGCTTCAGAGTATTTAGAGATCAAAGAGTTCATGAGGGTCTTGGATAGGTATAAAAATCCATGGGCCCACTGCCCGGTACATGTTTTTGGGTAAACAGAACTTGAGAGTGTTGGAGTACAGCCCGTCTTCAAGGGTTGCCCCTTTCTGTTTTCCAGCTTTGTATTTCTTCAGGGTCAGCAGCTGCTTGTCATTCTTTCAGAAGCTTGAGATCTGTGGATAGGATCTACATGGTGAGTATAGAAGTTTCTTCAGCGGACACCCTTCCGTCCACTTCCCTTGGTGCACTTGTGGCTTGGTTGGCAGCTTGGTCAGCTGAGTGGTGCTTCTTCTAAATTCAGTTTTCCGTGGGCCTCTACCTTCAGTATGGCCACTTCTTCTGCAGGAGTAGGGCATCCACCAACTTCTTAATAGCCGTGCTATGCTTAACTGGCGTGCCAGTCGCTGTGTGGAATTTTCTTGTCTTCCAGATTGATCCAAAATCATGTGCCGCACCATGGGCATATCTTGAGTCAGTGTAGGTATTGGCATGTCTTCCTTCAGGCATTTTGCATGCCACTGAGAAGGCTGTCAATTCAGCGTCTTGAGCAGATGTGGGTGAGGAAAGTGAAGATGCTTGACGTACCTGATCTTCTGTAGCAACAGCAAATCCAGTATGGTACCTTTCCTCTTTATCCGCAAACAGAGTGGAGTCAGGATCTGGTAAAGCTACTGCATGCCCTGTTGAGAGGTGTCTTGTTTCTTCTTTCATCTGTTCAAAGCAACCATGAGGAGCAGTAGAAGAGGTTTCCTCAAGTATTTCTGTGTGAGATTGGGGGTATTTGTCTTTCTATTTACAGTTCTCTTGCTGACCCCCCTCTGTAGAGAGCTGATATTGATTTTTAGTGTTTCATGTTTTTGTTCTAATGAGTCAGGTTCCTTTCATGAGATTTCTGGGGACTTAGTGAAGAAAACATGAGGGACAGCCACCTCCCAGTGATGATACAGGTGTCTTACTTCCATGGGTATCTGGGTCAGGACCGCACTATTTCCTTGAGAGTGCCCAAAACAGGTCTTTAATGATGAAGTGTACCTCCACCAGTCTGAATAATTTTTCGTAGTGTGGTATTCCCCCCTGGGAAGTGGCAGAGGAGTGGCCGGAGCAACTTTCCTTCAAAATATAATGTCAGGTAGAGGCAGAGTTGTCAGTGGACGGAAATGTCTTAGAGAAGTAAGGTGCTTTGGCTGGATGCAGTAGAGAATAGAATTAATATCATGAGGAGCAGGAATTATTAGGACCGGCACTAGAGGTGCCACACCACTGGGGGCTGCCATATTGGATGTGGGCACAACTTGAGCAAGTTGAGGCAGGGTAGGCGTGATCAGGGTAGGGGGTGTGGCAAAGGAAGGTACATGGGAAGTGGCAAGTGGCTGAATAGGGCGGAGTTGCATGGTAAGGGTAGGAAAATGGCCAGGCCATTTGGGCAGATGCCAGGGCGGGGCACAGGTAGGGCGGAGGAAATGGGTAAGGAATAATAAGGGAGGAAGCATATAAAGGATATAGATATGGTGGTGGGGAGATGGAGGAATGAGTAGTGGGTGGAGTGGGAGGGGGAGAAGGTTGAGTAGGAAGGACAGGAGAAGTAGGGGAGGAGGAGAAGGTGGAGTAGAGGGAGGAGAAGGAGGAGGAGGGAGAGTAGGAGGAGGAGAAGGTGGAGTAGTAGGAGGAGAAGGTGGAGTAGAGAGAGGAGTAGGAGGAGGAGAAGAGGAGAAGGTGGAGTAGGGAGGAGTAGAGAGAGGAGAAGGTGGAGTAGGGAGGAGTAGGAGGAGGAGAAGGTGGAGCAGGAGGAGTAGGGAGGAGTAGGAGGAGGAGAAGGTGGAGTAGACGGAGGAGTAGGAGGAGGAGAAGAGGACAAGGTGGAGTAGGGAGGAGTAGGAGAAGGAGAAGGTGGAGTAGAGGGAGGAGTAGGATGAGGAGAAGAGGAGAAGGTGGAGCAGGAGGAGGAGAAGGTGGAGTAGAGGGAGGAGAAGGTGGAGGAGGAGAAGGTGGAGTAGAGGGAGGAGAAGGTGGAGGAGGAGAAGGTGGAGTAGAGGGAGGAGGAGTAGGAGGAGGAGAAGCTGAGAAGGTGGAGGAGGAGAAGGTGGAGTAGAGGGAGGAGTAGGAGGAGGAGAAGAGGAGAAGGTGGAGCAGGAGGAGGAGAAGGTGGAGTGGAGAAAGGAGTAGGAGGAGGAGAAGAGGAGAAGGTGGAGCAGAAGGAGGAGAAGGTGGAGTAGGAAGGACTGTAGATGAAGGGGAGGGATCGGTGGAAGGAGTAAGCGGAGGTGGGCAGGTAAGGGAGCAGACAGGTGATGTAGCAGTGGAGGATACATCAGAAATCAAGACTAGGTAGAAATTAGGAGGCAGGTAGGATTCTCTTCCGCTATGGAGGCTGCAAATAGCCCATGTACAATAACTATTAACTGACCCTATGCTTTCCCTAGAGAAAAATAATAAAAGGCTAACATGCTCATCTTGTCTGCACAGGCCTCGAACGCTTCACTCCGTGGGTGTCCCGCAGTGGCTAACCCACTACATCTCCCACACCAGACTTGTGCCCGTGGAGACAGACGCTATCCCTGACTCTCGTTCTTTATTTTATTTATTTATATCTAACATCTCAAAATGTAATTCTTACTTATATCACAAATATACATTATCACAATTTTATGTCTCGCAAATGGGATAAAACTTATTCTACTCTTCACTGATAATGTATTTTTAAAAACATACAAAATAGACAAATAACATTGTCTTCTGCAAAATAAATGAAAAAGATAATGGAGATTTTGTTAAGCTTTATAAATAGCTATACATTAATTCACCTTTCTTGTTTTCCAGTTTCTGGCTGTTAATGACAATGTACAATGTAATAGAGCAGCAGGAAATGCTAGCAGCGTGCTTGGTTGCATAGGGAGAGGTATTAGCAGTAGAAAGAGGGAAATGCTCATGCCATTGTACAGAACACTGGTGAGACCTCACTTGGAGTACTGTATACAGTACTGGAGACCATATCCTCAGAAGGATATGGATACCTTAGAGAGAGTTCAAAGAAGGGCTACTAAACTGGTTCATGGATTGTAGAATAAAACTTACCAGAAAAGGTTAAAGGATCTTAACATGTATAGCTTGGAGGAAAGACGAGACAGGGGGGATATGATAGAAACATTTAGATACATAAAGGGAATCAACACAGTAAAGGAGGAGACTATATTTAAAAGAAGAAAAACTACCACAACAAGAGGTCTTAAATTAGAGGGACAAAGGTTTAAAAATAATATCAGGAAGTATTAATTTACTGAGAGGGTAGTGGATGCATGGAATAGCCTTCCAACTGACGTGGTAGAGGTTAACACAGTAAAGGAGTTTAAGCATGCATGGGATAGGCATAAGGCTATCCCAACTATAAGATAATGCCAGGGACTAATGAAAGTATTTATAATACGGGGCAGACTAGATGGGCCGAATGGTTCTTATCTGCCGTCACATTCCATGTTTCTATGTAAAGCACTTGCTGCTAGTAACAGATCTAGAATCAATACACTATAATGCCCAAAGTCTCAACTTCTATGCATATGCAATAATAAAATATCTGGGCTTACATCAAAAATTAAGTTAGTCAGTCTTTATTCTTGGAGGCAAACATTATCCAACAAAGACAGATTGGAACACACTCCCACCTTATCCATTTGTTAATAGTTAGGCTTATAATGTTTACTGGTTCCTTTTCAATTAGATCAAAACATTTTGAGACCAATCCTTAATTGTATTACCATTAAATTAAATTATTGAAACTCTCTAGTTTTTTCCCTTTAGTAATTATAACTTTCCTGTTCATAATATGTGGGATTTAAGGAAAACAGCATGTCTTAAGATAGGATGAGCATGATAGGAGTAGGTCTCATGATCCAGGCAGCCATAAGGGCGGAAATGACTTCACTGATATGGTAAGGGCAGAAGTGAGGGCAGGAGTGCTGTCACTTAAGGACAAACTTCTTTTGTACTAGATGCCATTTTCTTTTAGGGCATTTCTACATTACACTATAGTATTGCCTAATAAAATAAATCAGAGAAGCAGCATTCTGTTCGGCAAAATGAAATACTAAATTATGGACAGACTTGACGGATTAAATAAGACAGTTGAAATCAACATACATCTAACAGCCCGTAAAGCTGTCTCTAGAAACATATACCTTTAAAATACTAACATGATGCAAAATAAACTCACGGAATGCAACCAATCTCCCCCATTATTAATTCAATTTCTAATTCTTATCGGTAGCTATGCATAACTTTCACTGAAGAGACAAATCTGAATCGCAAGCATTCCACACATGCCACCCCCCTCACTCCCCCCCCCCCCGCACTTCCGCATGGAGACCAAAAGCAAGAGAGAGAGAGAAGGAGGGAGGGAGGGGGAGAGAGACATGAGAGAATCTACAGGCATAAGATTTAACCATGTCACTGCTGTACAGTAACAAGACAGAAGGATAGTTACATTACAATTATTGCAAGCAAAGGGACACAAAAACACAAAACACAAAATACAAAAACCCCACAGCATTTAAGATTGGGGTAGGGTGGGGACCAGGGATGGTGACCGTGGTCAGCTACATTTCGGTCATTACTGACGGGATGATGGGAGTGGTCACCTCCTGGACGCCATGACAGGGCTCTGGCTGGGAGAGCCTTCTAGTAACACAATTATTATGATATACATACATTCTTAACCCTTTGTGATCTAGTTCTTCCTCAACCCAACCTTCCTGGTGAATAGCTCTTGATACTCTGTACCAGGCTTCTGCAGTACGTAGTAAATCATTATCTGTAAGCTTGCCTTTCTTCTCTGTTAATAATCTGCGCCAGCTCTCTGGCTGTAATCTACCACATGAAGGCACAGCAATCTTACACACCTTAGCAATCTTTTCAACTCCTTTAACCATCTCTTCACTCTCTCTGTCCTCAACTAGATCACACGCTAACCAGCCCTTACTGGGCTTTTCTAATCCCTGTCCCATTCCCCCTATAAAAGGCGTCCCAGATATAGAGTAAGGAAAATGAAACAGAGTGTCTACAATGCTCGACTGCCACTTGAGGGTGGGTCCCCAAGTGCGTCTTCCCAAAACGTAGACTAGTCACTTATTCCGCCTACCCGAGGTAGCCACGGATTGGAGCGAGGTGAGAAGTGTGTGACCAATCACTTCTCTCACAAGAGAAATAGGAGGGGAAAGTGTAAATAACACTGGAAGTAGAGTAAAAGTAAAAAGTGAAAGAAGAGACAGACACAGGAGTTTGAATGACTCCCAATTAAGACAACATTTCAATTAAAATACAGTGCATGCATCACAGTTCAAATAAATTCAACAATAATCCCTTTCCTTTACTCATGTGGCCAAAGCCACCTCCCTCAACCTCGTAGTGTCCCCGCTCGGAGAATGACTTCCTCAAGTCTCACTACCAGCGGCCACAGAAAACAGCTAACACCGGCCCGAGATCTGTATGCCTACCCCGTTACAGCGGTCCAATAAGTGTGACCACCACTATCCTCACCCTCGTAGCGCCCCTACGGACCCACCCGTAAGTCTCACTACCCCGTGGTGATGGAGACAGCAATGCCTGCCCGAATCCACGCGCCACAAATAAAATTGGAATGCCACCAGCCTCAGTGCTCGAGGCTGGAGGATACCACCTCTCTGTAAGCAGAGCAATGTGCACAATGAGGCTAGCTAGGCTATCAAAGTGACAACATGGGGAATCCCCAGGAAGCAATGAGTCTACACCCCTCCACAGATTCCCCCCTCCTCTTTTCCCTTACTGCTGCAGCTACCCAGCACCTAAAAGAGGTAAACAGGCAAAGAAGACCCCCAGGAAAACTTCCACAGGTCCACCCCCCTTTTTCCCTGCAGCCACAGCCACGTGGCTCCTAAAAGGGGTAAACAGGCAACAGAGGACCCCCAGGCAAACACCCACAGGTCCACCCCCCTTTATCCCAAAAGGGGCAAACAGACAAACAAAGGACCCCCAGGCAAACTACCACAGGTCCACCCCCCTTTATCCCAAAAAGGGGTAAACAGACAAACACTCTACCCGGGCACTTAAGCTAAAGACAGACCAATACAAACACACCCAGGCAACAGATAGTCAAAATGCAGGTAAAAAGTATTAACAAATAAGGTATAGGTTCTCTGGGCAAGATATTACCTGTCTTTGATGTCCTCTTGGCAGCAGTCACAGACACTTGGACAGATAAATCAAAGGGGAAAAGGAACATACCGGGGCTGCTGCAGTCTCCACCGTGTATTCAGAGGTGATCAATCTCCTTCCTTCCCCCAGGATTCATCTACCCAGGTCTTCTTGGACGGCTGCCAGATAGGTCATAACCCAAAGCTCCACGTTGGATGCACCAATTGACATAGATTAATTTAAGCAAACAAATATGTTTGAATGACTATCTGTTCCTGTCCAAATCTGAGATGATTAAATTGCGTATACGCAGAAGTAAATTCACACTGACACATGGAGTTCAGAAAATTTAATGGCATCTGGTTAAAAAGCGGGTGTGCAGACCCTTTTAAAGGCAATATTACATCATCATAGAATATCAAGATAACAACAAGTAAACATCATTAATTGGTCTATGTGTTAAGTGGCTATGTCAAATGCCCTCCCATCTATATTATTAATTGGCTCAAGTACTAAGTGGTCAGTTAGGCATCCTCCCATCATGAACTGTCGTCATCTCTTACAGGGATGGGACATAAGATTTAGGCGCCATTGTTGATTAGCACGAGGCTCGCTCGATGGGAGGGGAATCTGGCAGCCAGCCATTTTGAGTACTTGGCACCGTTTAGCTTCGAGGTTAGTTTCAAGGCTTTTTAGTAAATGAACATTTCATTAGTGCAGTTTTCTCGTGACCTAGCTATGGCATACATTGTTACATATTACAGGAACTTGATAATTCCGGTGTTAGTCATATTCTTCTAGAAAATACATTCTCTTTCTAATATTCTAAATGCTGTTAGGAAAATATGTCATATAATGAAGTTAAATGGAGTTAGTGCAAAAATTTAATAAAGGTTTAATAAAGGTTTTTTAATAATTCTACATCAGTAGTGCAATCAATTCTGCCTTCTGTGCCGATGTTCCTTCTGACAGTGGCCGAGCTTCTATCACCTTGTCTATCGTTGTTACTGCATATCCTGCATAGCGAATCCCTTCTTTCACATAACTACTGCCGTCCGTATAGTATTGGACATCAGGGTTCTGGATGGGAAAGTCACGAAGATCTGGTCTACTTGAAAATACTTCATCCATCACCTCCAAGCAATCGTGTTGACTTTCAGTAGGTTGCGGCAAAAGGGTAGCTAGATTTAAGGTATTGACAGTCTCTAAATGCACTCTTGGGTTTTCACACAACATAGCTTGATACTTAGTCATGCGGCTGTTACTGAACCAATGATTGCCTTTGTAATCTAGCAACGTCTGTACTGCGTGCGGGACTCGCACATAGAGTTCTTGACCCAAAGTGAGTTTATCGGCTTCAGCTACCAGCAGGGCGGCTGCAGCTACGGCTCTTAGACAAGGTGGAAGACCACTGGCCACTGCATCCAGTTGTTTAGACATATATGCAACAGGTCTTTGCCATGATCCCAAGTACTTTGTTAATACTCCCACAGCCATTCTTCTTTGTAGAATGGACGTGTGTGATCAGGTAGACCTAATGCTGGGGCACTCATCAAAAAATAGGTAGCCCCACCCGGAATTAAAGCAAGCAGGTTATACGGATTGGGCACAACTGGGTGTATACTTACGACCGCATCATTGACTGCTCTCAAGTCCTGCACAGGGCGATACTCATCTGTACCGGGCTTTTGAACAGGCAGCAATGGGGTGTTCCAGGGGGAAGTACAGAATTTTAGGATACCATACCGTATGAACTTATCCAGATATGATTGGATATTCTTCTTAGCCTTTTGCGCCTTTTGCGGGCTCATTGGATAGACCCCAAGTTTTAGTTCGATTCGAATAGGTGGAATATTACGAGCAAGTCCTGGTAGGTTGTTCTCTGCCCAAACTCCTGGAATATTGAATAAGGATTCATCACTCTTAGGGTTTTGGCTAGTCAATGCTGTATAAAGTCGCCACTCTTCTTCCTTTGGTACTGATAGTGTCATGATACCTGAAGGTCCATTTAACTTTAAAGATGTCGTTCCATTTGGTAGAAACGTTATCTGCGCTTGTAATTTTGACAGCAAATCACGTCCTAACAGTTGGACTGGACATTCAGGCATATAAAGGAATTGATGTTTCACTATGTGGCCTCCCAATGTACAGAGTCGACTTTTAAGAACCGGTTTAACAGCACTCCTTCCAGTTGCTCCTATTACGGTGATAGTTCTTCCAGATGGAGGAGCAACTAGGTCAGTCACCACCGAATGTTCAGCACCAGTATCAATCATGAATGCACTCCTTTTTACCCCTATTGATACATCGACCATAGGCTCCGCTCGGCCAAGGGGGATGGAGCCCGGTCGGTATCAATAGTCCTCCATGACCGTATCAGCCAATCCTACAAAGTCCCTATCTTCTCTATCGCGGGATCTCTGCGCTGTGGGATAATATCTATCCTCCCTAACACTTCCTCTATTGTTACCATTACTCCCTCCGGGACCTCCTCTACCTCTCGCTCTGCCTCTATAATTACCATATCCTGCCCTGGGTCGGTCTCTCTCATACTGTTCCCTTTGTGGACACTCACTTCTCCAATGCCCTTCTTCCCTACAGTATGCGCACTGATTCCTATTCAGGGGTTCCCTATTCCACTTACTATCGCCCTTATCCATTCCCCTTCTGTCTACGCCTGCGATCTCTACCGCTAGCATATCCGCCTTTTTACGCATCTTGCGCTCTTCCTCTTTCTTAGTCTCCGTTTCCCTGTTCATATAAACTTTATTAGCTACTTCCATTAGTTGGATTATGGACATCCCTACAAACCCTTATAGCTTTTGTAGCTTGCGCTTAATATCTCCGTAGGCTTGGCTGACAAAGGCAGAGTTAACCATCCGGGAATTCTCAGGGGCCTCCGGATTAAAGGGGGTATACAAGCGGTATGCCTCCAATAATCGGTCATAAAAGACACTGGGCGATTCATCACTTTTCTGTAACACCTCAGCCGTCTTAGACATATTAATAGCTTTCTTTCCTCCGGCTTTCATGCCAGCAATAATAGCGTCTCTATAGGCTTTTAAATGAATCATGTCTGCGCCATTGGCATTCCACTCGGGATCGGTGTTCGGATAATGGGCTGCGGCCCATGCTGCTGGGTTAGCTTGATTTAGTGTATGAGCTTCTTCTTCCAGCGCTTTAATGGCCGCCTGGTTTATCCTAGTCCTTTCCTCGTTATTAAATAATGTCATTAATAATTGCTGGCAATCAGCCCAAGTAGGATTGTGCGTCTGGACTATTGAGGTGGACAGATCGGTCATGGCTTGAGGTTTGTCGGTGTATGAGGAGTTATGGGTTTTCCAATTAAAGAGATCGGTAGTCGTAAAGGGGACGTATACAAAGACTGGGTCAGTGTATTGTAGTTGGCCTTCATCATTAAGGTGTGCCGTGCCGGGAGTCAAACGAAGTGGCATTTGATAATGTCAGGGTTTGAGAGTACCGGTCAGTTGTCGGGTTAATATGGGGCTTCGTTGAGGTGCGTCAGTTAGGGGTTCCAGTCGAGGGGTAGTAAGGCATGGGGATGGGGAAGCTTTACTATGGGGAAGGTTAGTGAATAAAATATTCCGGGCCGGGCTAGGGGGAGCCTGACCGGAAGCTTGATATGGGCCAAATCAGGATATGTGGGGTTAACGGAAGTAGGTACCGGAAGGGAAGGTTTTGTAACAAGAGGGCTGGACTCTGAACTGGAGGAGGAAGTAGATGGGGACAACAGGGAAAGGGGTGTAACATTTCCAGCAGCACTTCCTCTTCCTCTTCCTATGGAGGAGGAGTAAGGGGGCGGCATAGGGATCTCGGACTCAGGGGGCGTGTCCAAAATGGGCGTAATCATGGCCCTAGTGGACAAACGAGTCCTGGCCACCATGAGGCGACATTGCTCCTCGTGGCATACTCGGATCAGCCTTGGCGAGTCATTTACGGCCTGCCTCCAACAGTCAATGTAGGGAAACTGGCCGTAAAGTTCAGGCCTACCTGATACAGCCACGTGTACACGCTGTACCAGATTAGGATCTAAACTGCCACGTGGCGGCCATGCGGCAACCAAAGTAGGCCATTCCCTACTACATAATGTTATCAAGCGTGCTGGAGACATTTTTACCCCAAAATCACATTTTGTAAATCACTTTTTTAAAATTCTTTAACATACATGCTAAGGGATCCAAAATCGTTGAATCTGACGAGCCCATACTTAACAATGGAGCGTCGTTTCCAACTAATACTATACACACACTCTATCAACGGTAACACCCGTTCCCTCGGCAACAGCACCACGTGGTACAGTTACTAAGTGAAACGCACACAACAAAAACACTCAGGGAATTCCCGTACACACACAGCTGTTACACCAGTCACTAAATAATAAATACTATGCACTTTGGCGAAACTATACAGTCACCCACGCTATAATTCCCTATATTTGAATTACCCGTCTATAACATACCCTAGTAACATCGTCTTTACAAACAGTAGTTACAGTACGGTTAGCATAGGTCAAAGTACAATTTAAGGTCACAGTACAATTAGTAGTGGTTATGGTGTTAGACATGCAATATAGACGACAATTATTAGTACTTATATACAGTGTCAGTAATTATACATGATTATGGTACCGTGCGCTATAATACAGTTACACACTATTCACACTCTCGCTAGACGGCAGAGCTCACGCTATCTAGCAAGATATACACGCTACTAAAACAATCTTTAACACATATACAATTCCCAACTAATCTATTGGCCAGTACCTTGATGGACTACCTAAAACTATCTACATCCGTTTTGGTTAGCCACACTGCCCAAGCACCACATATAGTGAACTAGAGGGCGGAATTTACAACAGTACCCTCTTAGTCTAATTACTCTATCAAAAATCTAGTGGGTTCCAAATTTACACGCCTTCCCACTTAGCCAAGATAGGTTGAGATCTAGCGAACCGAATTTACACAGGCGCCGCTTAGTCTCCCGGTCCCTCCGACCTAGCGAACGTAATATACACCCTAGAACGCTAGTCTAGACAAGACACCGGTGTCTGGCTAGGGCTATTTACACAGGACCCCGCCTGACTCCATACCAAAATTAAACAGGCTTACTAAAGAGCGTTTAATTGAGTGGTGCGCCTTCGCTCCTTCCCTCCACTGGAGGGGGCCAATTCCATACACAATTCAAACCCCTTATGGGCCTACCGCACAATCGGTATCCAATACCCCTAGTGGGTCCGCCGTCTAAAACAGCGGTCGTCTTACCTCCTCGTTCCTGAACCTGAGTTCACACTCATCGACGGGGACACCCCAGCACTTACTACGTAGAGGCCGATGATCTCCTGGACAACAGACCAGTGGCGCCGAGACGAAGGGAGGTCCACGCAGAAGTTCAGGGGTGCAGCCGTAGAGAACGTGGGCAAAGATAGACCGTCTCACGCCTCTGCTTCTCAGCTACCGTTGAACGATGAGTTTCCCGGCCAATGCACCAAATGATACCGGAGAAACTGACGGAAGCCAAGCACAGAGAGATGGGCACAGGTTTCTTCAGGAAGGAAGAGATTCTTTATTCGGTTCACCGATCGGGACTCAGAGGGACTAATGTCACCAAAATACAACAAGTTCTGAGCCCCGGACAATAGTGTAGGCTCCTTATATAGGCACATAACTCCTCTCATAATAAGCTCCACCCACACATTCTCTTAACCAATCAAAACGAACAAGAACTAACTTCCTGCTTGTCCAGCATAATGGAGGAGGGGAATACTATATCCGCTATTCTCGCACATGCTCCGTACACTACTGATCGTATCTTTGCCACGTGCAACCAACCGACCGATACACCCAGTGGTGTATTCTGAATTTGTGCTGCCCTAGGCACAACTAAATTCGGCACCCCCCTTAACTAAATTTTCCCCACGAATTCGTGTCAAGGCCATTTTCTTGACTGACAGTCACACACAGAATGACACACTCACAATGACAGACAAACACACACTCACTGACAGTCACAAACATACTCACACACAGATATTTTCTCATACACTCACCAATTATTAATATAAGGACCTATCTCCCTCACCGCCCGGCTAGATTATTAGTAATTTAACACCTAGGGCGGCCCCTGAGGTGGCAGCCGGCTTTTGGGCCCCCAAGGACACAAGGCAAACAAGGCATTTGCCTGGGAACTTGGGGTGGCGTTTTTTTGCCGCCCCCCTGAAAGTGCCGCCCTAGGCAAATGCCTTGTTTGCCTTGTGGTAAATACAGCCCTGGATACACCAGTATATGCTCGTACACATGCCACGTGGTAATCTCGGCCTACTAAATTTATTTTTACCGAGATTCCACCACATTGGGACACGTCCCTTATTTGACGCTCTCCTCATTCTTTGCCTTCACCCACCAAACTAACAGATGGTTTAAATTTGAATTTTTCAAAGTGTGATGTAACCACAGTATTTGATGGTTCTATTTGACTCTCAGATATGAAGTGCACGCCCCAAATTTACTTTTTAGCACCCAAAAAATTCGAATTTTTCAAAGTGCGATGTAACCACAGTATTTGATGGTTCTATTTGACTCTCAGATATGAAGTGCACGCCCCGAATTTACTTTTAAGCACCATAAAAATTATAATCTTTCCAAGTGCGATGTAACCACGGTATTTGACGGTTCTATTTGTTACCAATTATTAATATAAGGACCTATCTCCCTCACCGCCCGGCTAGATTATTAGTAATTTAACACCTAGGGGGGCCCTTGAGGTGGCAGCCGGCTTTTGGGCCCCCAAGGACACAAGGCAAACAAGGCATTTGCCTGGGAACTTGGGGTGGCGTTTTTTTGCCGCCCCCCCTGAAAGTGCCGCCCTAGGCAAATGCCTTGTTTGCCTTGTGGTAAATACAGCCCTGGATACACCAGTATATGCTCGTACACATGCCACGTGGTAATCTCGGCCTACTAAATTAATTTTTACCGAGATTCCACCACATTGGGACACGTCCCTTATTTGACGCTCTCCTCATTCTTTGCCTTCACCCACCAAACTAACAGATGGTTTAAATTTGAATTTTTCAAAGTGCGATGTAACCACAGTATTTGATGGTTCTATTTGACTCTCAGATATGAAGTGCACGCCCCAAATTTACTTTTTAGCACCCAAAAAATTCGAATTTTTCAAAGTGCGATGTAACCACAGTATTTGATGGTTCTATTTGACTCTCAGATATGAAGTGCACGCCCCAAATTTACTTTTTAGCACCATAAAAATTATAATCTTTCCAAGTGCGATGTAACCACGGTATTTGACGGTTCTATTTGACTTGAAACCAAAATATGGGTCAATCCAACTATAGGGAAATACAAAGTAACATAGTGCAACTCTGTTTGATATATGTATAATAGTGATATGTGCCAAATGGATCACTCACACTTTTTCTGTAAAAACAGGGCGTATCACAACTCCTTGTTGTTCTCGGGTATTTCTCTGATTTCAAAATTATTCAACCTCATTAATGGAAGAAAAGACATCCAAAATGAAAAAGTAGAAAGGCTTGTGCAAAGTACAAAAAACATTTATTACTTACACATAAGTAAGAATGAATCAGCATAGGATAAAAACTACCCACAATGTGTCCAACGCGTTTCTTCCCACTTCAGGGACTTCCTCAGGGACCTTGCAGCAGTGTAACAGGTTTAACAATGAAGTCTATTTGACTCTCGGATATGAAGTGCATGCCACAAACTCTTTTTCCTGACACTATATCATCCTTAGGACCCCCACCCCTCCCCTCCCCCCCCCCCTCCCCACCCCCCAACCCTCAGGGCCCTTGGTGCTGAAGGGAATAAAACCCCTCCAGTTACTTACTTTAATCCAGCGCTGGGCTCCCTGGGCACTGGTGACCTCTCCTCCCCCACCGACGTCAGCCCCCGCGTGGAGCGGAATGCGCATGTGCGGCAAGAGCCGCACGCGCATTCAAACAGTCCATAGGAAAGCATGTCGCAATGCTTTCCTATGGATGTTCTGCACGCTGGATGTGAATTTCGCATCCAGCATCGCAGAAGCGCCTCTAGCAGCTTTCAGGAAGACAGCCACAAGAGGTTGGATTAACCCTCTTTTCTCTGAAACTGCTATGTTTACATCTGAATGGTTAAAACCTGGGGGACCTGGCACCCAGACCACTTCATTGAGCTGAAATTTTCTGGGTGACTATAGTGTCCCTTTAACTTATTTTATGTAATGGAAATGTATATTTTTGCACTATACACTTTACATGGTTTGTGGCGTCAATAGTATGAGATCACTGATTATTATGCATTAATTGAGAGGAAAAAGCTTTCGATCACTTGATCACTTTGTTTTTGCACACACCAGGGAGCAAACAGTTGGCAAGTAAATGCAATCATGTTTTCCTATAAATATTATATTTTTACTTGAACTATGCATTAGGTTTAGAATGAATTGCAACTTGTCCAATTTTTGGACAATCCACTAATTGTCTGAATTCTGCAACTCCAAAATGACATATGGCTGAGAAACTGACAATAATAAAGACATTTATTTGATTTCATGATTTGTAGTTCTATCCATGGCACCAAAACATCAGGGATGGGATGGAGAAGAAGCAGATTTATTTGAGATGTTGAGGATAGTGCCGGTAGTTGACAGATGCAGGTTGGACAGGGGCATTCAAACTCCTCATTAAAACAGAAACATGTCCACCATACCACATTAAAACATTTTGTTGGATTTTATTAAAGATTTATGTCAAAACTGCAGGTTAATAAAATCACCACCTTAATTGTAGAGCTGATACAGGTCTTTACTAATACTGGCCAACCTGCTTTCCTCACCTTAACATTACACTCATGGCAGCTCATGGTTTCTGAGTATGGAAGAGGGCCAACCTTGGCTGCATGGCAGATTGAGAGAGAATCTGTAGGCAGCAGGGCTATCAATTTCAATTGCTACATGCTGACGTGATGGAAACAAACACCTCTTACATATGGCAAATTAGTTGGGAGATCATGCAGGCACCAATGTGCTCTTGAATTCGTGGTCACTGATGCAGCTGCAAACATAGTCAAAGCTCTGTTAGGAAGTTCCTTTGTGGGTGTGCACTGTTCTGCACACATCTTACATCTTGCAGTGAAGCCTACAATTCACAAAAGCAACACAAAGGTGGAAACCATACTGTATAGTTGTGTGTAGTAGATAGCTCCCTAATTTGGTATCCTTAAGTATGATAATCACAAATAAAGGGTACCAAATTAGGCAGCTGTCTTCTGAACAGATTTCTAATTTGGTTCCATTAACTCATTCGCTATCAAGTTATTTGCAAAAAACAACAACCCCAAAATCCAAACATTTTTGTAGTGGAAAGTATTATTCAATGGAAACAAAAATGAAGATTTAGGTTGGACAGAAAAAGTTTTTAAAATCATGTACCAAATAATGTAGAAAACAGGGTTGTAAATAATATATATAGCAGTGAGAGCACTGTTAACGTGAGATTTCTGTGGGAAAAGCAAGTCTTATGCCTTGACTGGTGTGTGTATTTGTGTTTAGTAATGTGTTAACTATCCACTTACTTCAGGTGGAAGGGGTTTTCATCCACACCCTTTCCACACCACAACTCTTTTGGTATGTACTTTACAAGTAATGCCAAGACTCCATACAGTGCCAGACTGGCCCACCGGGATACCGGGAAATTTACCGGTGGGCCGCGGCACATGGGGCTGCGCTGCGCATATAGGTGCCACCGGGTGGCTGGTCCGGTGGCACACTCAGAGGGGGACGGCCGCGTTCCAGGCTGGAGCTGCTGGGCCGGGTGGCAGCCTCACCGGTCCGGCGGCACTTCTGTCACTGATGATGCTGAGGGCTGAAGGAGGAGGAGCTGTGACATGCTGTGACATGCTCCTCCTTCAGCCCTCAGCATCATCAGTGACAGAAGTGCCACCCAGCCCAGCGGCTCCAGCCTGGAATGCGGCCAGCCCCTGACTTCTCTAGGTAAATGGGGGGGTGGAGGAAAAAAACAGAGAGGGGAATAGACACAGGGGAAGGAGGGAGAAAGAAGAGGAATAGAGAGATGGTGGAGGGAAGAGAAAGAGACACAGGGGAAGAGAGATGTGGAGGAGGGAGAGACACAGGGAAAGGGGGGGAAAAGAGACAGAGGGGAAGAGAGAGACAAAGAGGGAGAAATGAGAGACACAAAAGGGAAGGTGGAGAAAGAGGCAGAGGGGGAAGAGAGAGACTGGGAAGGAGAGGGGAGACATTGACACAGAGGAGCAGTGAGGAAGAGAAAGAAACATACAGAGTGACTGGGGGAGACAAAAAGGCACACAGAGGGGCTGGAGATAAACAGAGACACACATAGGGGCTGTATATATCACTGGTGGATGGGGGGGCAACGGGGCAATTCCCCCCCCCCACAAAGCTTTCCCCTGCCGGCCGAGGAAGAGAGGGGGAGCTCAACCTGCAGCTCCCTTGGGTCCTTCTTGCGCGAGCACAGAGCGTTGCCGCAGTTACCACGGCTCTCACGAGGGTGAACTCTAGCCCTGGAGCTACGGGCTAGAGTTCACTCTCACCACTGCGACCACCAGGGATTCCCCATACACACACTGCCCCCACACACACACCATACACATTCACACAATGCCCCCACACACACCATACACATTCACACACTGCCCCCCTATACACACATTGCCTCACACACGCTACACATTCACACACTACACCCCCCCACACCCACACACTGAACCTTTCACACACATTGCACCCCTCACACATTGCACCACTGCTCCTATACCCTACTACAGCCCCATATCCCAGCAAACTCAAGGTAAGTTGTCAAACTGTTCTTAAACGGTTTGACTACTTACTCTGGGAGGGGGTCCCGGCACTCCTGGCATCATAACCACTACACAGAGGAGTAGTGGGTATTGTGCATGGAATATTTATTTAAATAATCTACAAGTGCCCCTACCAGGATCAGGCTCTGGATCTGCCACTGGTATATGACATGTTTATTATTAATATGTGTAATATTATATATATATATAATTATGCCTATTATATTTACACATATATTAATGTACATTTATATATGCATAATACACGGGGGGGGGGGGGGGGGGGAGGGCTCAACAGTGCTTGCACTTTAAAAGTAGCACCAGCTCTGCTGACCAGCCAACCATTGCAAATGAAATGTGTTTGCAATAAATTAATTTAATTAATTAATTTGATACAGTGAGTTCACTATCTCACTTTTGATACAGTGAGTTAAATTTGCAGTTTATAAATATTCAGCGCACTTATTTTTTTGTTTGAATAAATTAATTTCACTGTCAATGGATAAAATCAAGTATATACAGTTGTGGAATATAGCTGTATACCATGGCAATCCTGTACAGTTGTGCTCAAAAGTTTGCATAGAAAACACGAGTGAGCAGGCAAAACACATTTCTTTTATTTCTTATGGGATTCATATTCGTCTTCACAAGCAGGTGAAGAAAGTTTTAAAATAAAAAAAAATAAAGTTACTAAAATATATATATATATATATATATACACGTGTGTAATTTTACTCCAAGTGTATGTGTGTGTGTGTATATATATATATATATATATATATTAATAAAAAATACACTTAGTATGACGTTATATATAAGATATATAAACATATTATTAACCACAATCAACAACCTGATCAACTCTATGCGAAGGAGATGTGTTGCACTGCGTGAGTCAAATGGTGGTCCCACCAGATACTGACTGGGTTTTGGACCCCCCTCCCCGGATCCCCCAATACAGTAATACTGCACATTTAAGAGTGGCCTTTTATTGTGGCCAGCCCAAGGCACACCTTTGCAATAATCGTGATGTCTAATTAGCATCTTGATATGCCACACCTGTGAGGTGGATGGATTATCTCAGCAAAGGAGAAGTGCTCACTATCACAGATTTAGACAGATTTGTGAACAATAATTGAGAGAAATGTGCCTTTTGTGTACATAGAACAAGTCTTAGATCTTTGAATTCAGCTCGTGAAAAATGGGGGCAAAAACAAGTGTTGTGTTTATAATTGTATCAGTGTATGTATGTATATATATATATATATATATATATATATATATATATATATATCTTATATATAACGTCATATTAAATATATTTATTATTAATATATACATATATTACTATAAAAATACACTTGGAGTAAAATTACACACATGTATATATACACTTTAAAAAAGTTTCCCATGGAGGGCTCTTTATTTATTGTTTTATTATTTTTACACTTTTATTTCTTTTAAATTAATTATGATTTATTTTTTATAATATATAAATATATGCACAATATATATAGTTATATATATATATATATATATATATATATATATATATATATATATATATACCGTATATATTCTCGAGTATAAGCCAAGTTTTTCAGCACATTTTTTGTGCTGAAAAACCCCAACTCGGCTTATACTCGAGTCAGTGTCTGTATTATGGCAATTTACATTGCCATAATACAGACAGGGGGCTGTGGGGGCTGCAGAGCGTTTACTTACCTCTCCTGCAGCTCCTGTCAGCTCTCTCCTCCTCCGCGCCGGTCCGTTCAGCACCTCTGTCAGCTCCCAGTGTAAGTCTCGCGAGAGCCGGGAGGTCATAGTGCCGCTCACGTGAGACTTACAGTGTGAGCTGACAGAGGAGCTGCACGGACCGGCGCGGAGGAGGAGGGAGCTGACAGGAACTGCAGGAGAGGTAAGTGCTCTCTGCCAGCCCCCTTCCACCCCCCACTGAACTACCAATGCTACTGGACCACCAGGGAATGATAGCCACCCTCCCTGCCATGTATCAAGCAGGGAGGAGGGACGAAAAAATAAATAAATAATAAAATTTTAATAATAATAAAAAAAATTTACAAAATAAAATTAAAATAATAAAAATTTAATAATAATAATAAAAATGCCCACCCCCCACCAAGGCACTGCAACACACACACACACTGCATCACACACACTGCACTCATACACACACACTGCACACATACACCTACACTGCACTCATACACACACTGCACTCATATACACAAACACTGCACTCATGCACACACACACTGCATTCATACACACACTGCACTCATACATAGTGATGTACCGAATAGTTCCTGGCGAACATAGCGTGTTTGCGTTCTCCACCGTGGGCGAACACATGCGCGGTTTGATCCGCCCCCTATTTGGCATCATTGAGCAAACTTTGACCCTGTGCCTCACGGTCAGCAGGCACATTCCAGCAATTAGCAGCAGACCCTCCCTTCCAGACCCTCCCACCTCCTGTACAGCATCCATTTTAGATTCATTCTGAAGCTGCATTCTTAGATAGAGGAGGGAAAGTTTAGCTGCTGCTCATTAGATAGGGAAATTGATAGCTAGGCTAGGGTATTCAGTGTCCACTACAGTCCTGAAGGACTCATCTGATCTCTGCGGTAAGAACAGCACCCCAAAAAGCCCTTTTTAGGGCTAGAACATCAGTCTGCTTTTTTTTTCCTGTGTAATCTAATTGCAGTTGCCTGCCTGCCAGCTTCTGTGTCAGGCTCACAGTGGATACTGTGCCCACTTGCCCAGTGCCACCACTCATATCTGGTGTCACAATAGCTTAAGCTTGACATTTAAAAAGAAAAAAAAAATTCACTGCAATAGATTGAATAGCAGTTAGTTGTCTGCCAGCTTCTGTGTCAGGCTCACAGTGGATACTGTGCCCACTTGCCCAGTGCCACCACTCATATCTGGTGTCACAATAGCTTAATCTTGACATTTAAAAAGAAAAAAGATTTTCACTGTAAGCTAATAGCAGTTAGTTGTCTGCAAGCGTCTGGGTGTCAGGCCTTCAGCGTGTACTCTGCCAACCTCTGCAAGTGCACTTTGCCACTCATATCTGGTGTGACTATAGCGTGCCTTTAAAAAGAAAAAAAGTGTTTCACTTTAAGCTAATAGCAGTCAGTGTCCTTCAAGCTGGTTTGTCAGGCCTTCAGCGTGTACTGTGCCAACCTCTGCCAGTCCACTTTGCCACTCATATCTGGTGTGACAATAGCGTGCCTTTAAAAAGAAAAAAAGTTTTTCACTGTAAGCTAATAGCAGTCAGTAGAATAACAAAGTGTACTGTACGGAACCCACAAGAACCAGAGAAAAAGTGCTAAAACCCCAAAGTGTACCTCATTTACACCAAATACCATATACAGAGACAAAAACCACAACAAAACTATACAAAATCACATAGTGAGAGTATAGATTGGTGGAAAATGGGGATAGCACACAAATATACAGAAAATACAACCTGTATATAATAGCAAATGATCTGGGAGCGATCTAAAGGACACAAAATATAATAACAAAATAGTGAAGTATGCAGAGACAAGTGACTCAGATCCGAAGATAGAGAACTTACAAGAGCCACTGGTGATCTCCCCTTTCCTTACGGGGTATCCTGGGAAAAATATCTCTCTTTCTTAGACAAGGAATCTTCCGAAAAAGAATCAGGATATTCTTGATGTATCAAATCCTCAAATGGAAAACTATATAGAGCAGTACTGTTTAAAAGAAATAACACTTTATTTCACTGATTGCACTTACATTCAAAATGCAGTCAGTCAGCATATCTCCACTAGCAAGTGGAACTGTGTGAAGAAATTCATACACCAGCAGCAAATGGAGCAGCAGTAGAACTAGCAGCAGAAAAAATGAGTATGGTATAAAATACAAATAAAATAAATAGAAATGGAACACCAAAACGTCCAGGTCCTAAATCCAACGCGTTTCGTGTGTTACAGACTTCTTCAGGGATATCAGATGGCTTCGTCTGTATCTTCCTTATATACCCATAGGATAGGTGGTATTCAATTTTTGCCTCGAAAAAATCATTTCCGGGTTTCGCCAAAGCTCTTTCTTCATTGGATAGTCGTAATGACTTCCTCATTAATGACGCGGACGTTCAGGACTTTCGCGTTCCACTCTGTAACGCACACATCATCATCTGTGTTCACAGCATAAGTGAAAAACATATCTGCGTTCCACCCTGGAGCGCATATTGGTCTGGGGCAGAGCCACCCAGGATCAAGTGTTCCGAAAGTGGGACGGAATACACATAAGATTCTCGTATATATATAAAAAACAATTATAATACATAGACAAAAAATAATTTTTATGAGCAAGTCTACAGGACTAAAAGGAACAAACCTGACATATACATGTGTACATGTATATATGTCATATGAATGGAAAAAATATTTTTTGCCTAATGGCATTGAATGAAAAAAAGAAAGAGAGAGAAAATATACACAATGCAAAATAAATGTATATATAATAATAAAAAAAATTATAAAAAAATTATAATAAAAAAATAAATAAATAATAATATAAACGGGTTATTAAGAATCCTATGAACCTGCTCATGTACAGATAAAAATACAAATCTAATAATCATATCCTTTTTCCAAAACTATCTGTAAAAAAAGAAACAACAATGTAGTCAAAAATTAAATAATGATATTAAAGGAGCCCTGATAAATCAATATATTGATTAAGACCTGCTCCAAGAGTCTTTAAAGTGTAAATCCAATATTATTCTTTTTTAATTAAATCATTAATTTTATTTCTTCCCCTCCAATTGCGTGTAATTTGATCTATACCTACAGGGAGTGCAGAATTATTAGGCAAGTTGTATTTTTGAGGATTAATTTTATTATTGAACAACAACCATGTTCTCAATGAACCCAAAAAACTCATTAATATCAAAGCTGAATATTTTTGGAAGTAGTTTTTAGTTTGTTTTTAGTTTTAGCTATTTTAGGGGGATATCTGTGTGTGCAGGTGACTATTACTGTGCATAATTATTAGGCAACTTAACAAAAAACAAATATATACCCATTTCAATTATTTATTTTTACCAGTGAAACCAATATAACATCTCAACGTTCACAAATATACATTTCTGACATTCAAAAACAGAACAAAAACAAATCAGTGACCAATATAGCCACCTTTCTTTGCAAGGACACTCAAAAGCCTGCCATCCATGGATTCTGTCAGTGTTTTGATCTGTTCACCATCAACATTGCGTGCAGCAGCAACCACAGCCTCCCAGACACTGTTTAGAGAGGTGTACTGTTTTCCCTCCTTGTAAATCTCACATTTGATGATGGACCACAGGTTCTCAATGGGGTTCAGATCAGGTGAACAAGGAGGCCATGTCATTAGATTTTCTTCTTTTATACCCTTTCTTGCCAACCACGCTGTGGAGTACTTGGACGCGTGTGATGGAGCATTGTCCTGCATGAAAATCATGTTTTTCTTGAAGGATGCAGACTTCTTCCTGTACCACTGCTTGAAGAAGGTGTCTTCCAGAAACTGGCAGTAGGACTGGGAGTTGAGCTTGACTCCATCCTGAACCCGAAAAGGCCCCACAAGCTCATCTTTGATGATACCAGCCCAAACCAGTACTCCACCTCCACCTTGCTGGCGTCTGAGTCGGACTGGAGCTCTCTGCCCTTTACCAATCCATCCATCTGGCCCATCAAGACTCACTCTCATTTCATCAGTCCATAAAACCTTAGAAAAATCAGTCTTGAGATATTTCTTGGCCCAGTCTTGACGTTTCAGCTTGTGTGTCTTGTTCAGTGGTGGTCGTCTTTCAGCCTTTCTTACCTTGGCCATGTCTCTGAGTATTGCACACCTTGTGCTTTTGGGCACTCCAGTGATGTTGCAGCTCTGAAATATGGCCAAACTGGTGGCAAGTGGCATCTTGGCAGCTGCACGCTTGACTTTTCTGAGTTCATGGGCAGTTATTTTGTGCCTTGGTTTCTCCACACGCTTCTTGCGACCCTGTTGACTATTTTGAATGAAACACTTGATTGTTCGATGATCACGCTTCAGAAGCTTTGCAATTTTAAGAGTGCTGCATCCCTCTGCAAGATATCTCACTATTTTTTTACTTTTCTGAGCCTGTCAAGTCCTTCTTTTGACCCATTTTGCCAAAGGAAAGGAAGTTGCCTAATAATTATGCACACCTGATATAGGGTGTTGATGTCATTAGACCACACCCCTTCTCATTACAGAGATGCACATCACCTAATATGATTAATTGGTAGTAGGCTTTCGAGCCTATACAGCTTGGAGTAAGACAACATGCATAAAGAGGATGATGTGGTCAAAATACTCATTTGCCTAATAATTCTGCACTCCCTGTATAGCCATAAACGTGGACCAATTAAACAAAGTACAAGAATTGCAATGCTTCGGTACACTGTGTTCTATTTTGTTGGTCCTAATGTTATTAAAGTGTTCACGAAACCTAATGTGAAGCTTTCTTGTAGTTCGCCCTACATATTGAGCCCCACATCCACACTGTTTTAAATAAATCACATATGTGGATGTGCAATGTATAAACTTTTTTATGGTATATGTTTTATCAGTGTAGGATCCCGAAAAAGACTCAGTTTTTCTTTTTTGATGGACGCATGTAGAACACGAGCCACATTTATGGAAACCCGAAGTTTTTGGAGATTGAAGAATTTTTTTTGTACTTTTAATATGTCTAGGTAAAAGGCTAGGGGCCAATTGATTTCTTAAGGTCTCGGCCTTTCGATATATGACTACAGGTTTTTCAGGTATCAAATTTCCCAAAATGTCATCTTTTTTAAGGATAGCCCAATGTTTGTTAAGAATTTTTTTTCTATCTTTTTGGCCTGGGAATTATATTTCGTGATAAAAGCAAATTCAGTAAAGTTATTTTTTACATATTTTGTATTATCTTTCTGGCTGGTATTTTTATTCATTAGAAGTTCTCCCCGATCTTTGCTTTTAATCTGTATAATATCTCTTTCTATTTGATCCTTATTATAACCTTTTTCTAAATATCTATTTTTTATTACTCTAGACCAGGGGTAGGCAACCTACGGCACTAGTGCCATGCACGGCACTCGAGGTGTCTTTCCACGGCACTCAAGGCTGCTAGAGCCAAACAGGGTCTGGCCTATCAGGAGTCTCAGTGAAACTTCAGATATCTGCTAATACAAAGAGGTAGTGAAGGACAATCCTCAATTTATGCATTGCAGCACTTAGAGGAAGTGATCTCAGATCACGTCCTCCCAGCACTTGTGAATGGGAATCCACACTGTAGTAGAGCAGCCCACAGCTGAAGTTGCAGCTCCTGTCCTTGACCTGTACCTGCCCAGGCTGGTCCCCACTGGAACCCAGGGAAGCCACCCACACTGCTAGATATACACAGACCTGCAGAATAAGCCTCCCCTCATACAAATACTATGAACAGCCCACACACAAACATACACACAATCCCCACAAACGCAACACCACTAACAATCTACATACATGCACACAATCCCACATGCAGCCTCTCACGTGAAAAACCCCAAACAGCCCCCATACACTACCTAACACACAATGTGACATATCCATCTACACACAATTCCACAAGCAGCCCTCATACACAGCCCACATTCATATGTATCATACACGATACCATAAACTACTAATGAACATATACAGTATAATAGCTCATATACGCACAAATACAACGATACAAAGCAATTACAGTATAAATAACACAAGCAGAATACAGCAGCACACACACCTCAATCTCGCCTTCTCCTCACCCCCTCCCTGTGTTCTCCTCATCTCCCCTTCTCCTCACCCCCCTCCCTGTGTTCTCCTCATCTCCCCTTCTCCTCACCCCCTCCCTGTGTTCTCCTCATCTCCCCTTCTCCTCACCCCCTCCCTGTGTTCTCCTCATCTCCCCTTCTCCTCACCCCCCCTGTGTTCTCCTCATCTTGCCTTCTCCTCACCCCCCTCCCTGTGTTCTCCTTATCTTGCCTTCTCCTCACCCCCCTCCCTGTGTTCTCCTCATCTCGCCTTCTCCTCACCCCCTCCCTGTGTTCTCCTCATCTCCCCTTCTCCTCATCCCCCTCCCTGTGTTCTCCTCCTCTTCCCTTCTCCTCACCCCCCCCGTGTTCTCCTCATCTTCCCTTCTCCTCATCCCCCTCCCTGTGTTCTCCTCATCCCCCTCCCTGTGTTCTTCTCATCTCCCCTTCTCCTGACCCCCCTCCCTGTGTTCTCTTCATCTCCCCTTCTCCTCACCCCCCCTCCCTGTGTTCTCCTCATCTCCCCTTCTCCTCACCCCCCTCCCTGTGTTCTCCTCATCTCCCCTTCTCCTCACCCCCCTCCCTGTGTTCTCCTCATCTCCCCTTCTCCTCACCCCCCCTCCCTGTGTTCTCCTCATCTCCCCTTCTCCTCACCCCCCTCCCTGTGTTCTCCTCATCTCCCCTTCTCCTCACCCCCCTCCCTGTGCTCTCCTCATCTCCCCTTCTCCTCACCCCCCCTTAACTGTGTTCTCCTCATCTCCCCTTCTCCACCCCACTCCCTGTGTTCTCCTCATCTCCCCTTCTCCTCACTCCCTGTGTTCTCCTCATCTCCTCATCTCCCCTTCTCCTCACCCCCTCCCTGTGTTCTCCTAATCTCTCCTTCTCCTCACCCCCTCCCTGTGTTCTCCTCATCTCCCCTTCTCCTCACCCCCCTCCCTGTGTTCTCCTCATCTCTCCTTCTCCTCACCCCCCTCCATGTGTTCTCCTCATCTCCCCTTCTCCTCACCCCCCTCCCTGTGTTCTCCTCATCTCCCCTTCTCCTCACCCCCCTCCCTGTGTTCTCCTCATCTCCCCTTCTTCTCACCCCCTCCCTGTGTTCTCCTCATCTCCCCTTCTCACCCCTCCTCATCTCGCCTTCTCCTCACCCCCTCCCTGTGTTCTCCTCATCTCCCCTTCTCCTCACCCCCTCCCTGTGTTCTCCTCACCCCCCTCCCTGAGTTCTCCTCATCTCCCCTTCTCCTCACCCCCTCCCTGTGTTCTCCTCATCTCCCCTTCTCCTCACCCCCCTCCCTGTGTTCTCCTCATCTCCCCTTCTCCTCACCCCCCCTCCCTGTGTTCTCCTCATCTCCCCTTCTCCTCACACCCCCGCCCTGTGTTCTCCTCATCTCCCCTTCTCCTCACCCCCCTCCCTGTGTTCTCCTCATCTCCCCTTCTCCTCACCCCCTCCCTGTATTCTCCTCATCTCACCTTCTCCTCACCCCCTCCCTGTGTTCTCCTCATCTCCCCTTCTCCTCACTCCCCTCCCTGTGTTCTCCTAATCTCCCCTTCTCCTCACCTCCCCCTCCCTGTGTTCTCCTCATCTCCTCACCCCCCGTGTTCTTCTTACTCCTTCCCCCCTCCCTATGTTCTTCTTTCTGCCCCATGTTCTTCTTACTCCTCCCCCCTCCCTATGTTCTTCTTACTACTCCCCCCATGTTCTTCTTACTACTCTCCCCCTCCCCATGTTCTTCTTACTCCCCTCCGTATGTCCTTTTTACTCCCCTCCCACCCTCCCTGTGTCCTTCTTGTTCCCCTCCCTCTTTGTCCTTCTTGTTCCCCTCCCTCTGTGTCCTTCTTGTTCCCCTCCCCCTGTGTCCTTCATAGTCCCCTCCCCCTGTGTCCTTCATAGTCCCCTCCCCCTGTGTCCTTTTTACTCCCCTCCCCGTGTCCTTTTTACTCCCCTCCCCCGTGTCCTTTTTACTCCCCTCCCCGTGTCCTTTTTACTCCCCTCCCCATGTCCTTCTTACTCCCCCGCCTATGTTCTTTTTACTCCCCCCCCCCTCTCTCCCTCCCTCCCTATGTTCTTCTCACCTCCCCTTCCCTGTAGCGTGGCCGAGCTCAGGGTGCACTTCCTGTCAGTTCGGCCGGGAACAGGAAACTAAATCTCCTGTACCGCGTGGTACCCAGCCGGACTGACAGGAGGAAGAGGAGCTCGGCCACGCTACAGGGAAGGGGAGATGACGAGAGAGGCAGTGCTGCAGCCGCCTGAGGCTCTCTATGGAGCGCTCAGGCGGCTGCAGCCTTATAGAAATGGCCGGCCCTGCTTGGGGGCCCAGGCCAGCTCGGGGCCCCAAGCAATTGCTTGGTTAGCTTGCCTGGTAGCAACGGGCCTGAGGATCGGCACGCTACGGGACATCACAATCCTATATCGGCACAGTGCTGCTAAAAGGTTGCCTACCCCTGCTCTAGACTGTTCTTAAAAAATCTGTATGTTTGAACAATTTCTTCTCATTCGAGTTATTTGTCCCTTAGGGACATTATTAAGCCATGTTGGATGTTGTAAGTTAGTCTTTTTTATTGCTGTATTGCAATCCGTTTTTTGACAAATGTCTTAGTATTAAGAGTATCATGCTCTACATACAGAGTTAGGTCCAAGAAATCAATAGTTTCGTTGTGAATATTAGAAGTGAATTTTAAATTATATTGATTTGAGTTTATGATCTCAATAAAATGTTTTAGGGCTTTTACATCCCCTTCCCAAATAATGAGTACATCATCTATATAGCGTCGCCAGAGGACGAGGTCCTCCCCAGGGTACGGTCCCAGATAGATGCATGAGGCCTCCCAATGGGACATGTACAGATTGGCAAAACTGGGGGCGAACCTCGTCCCCATGGCGACGCCACACAGCTGTAAATAAAAATTGGAATCAAACCAGAAAAAATTCTTGGTTAAGACAAATTGAATACACATGACTAAAAAATCGATCTGAGCAGAGCTGAAAGTATGTTGTTGGATCAGCACATCTCTGATAACCTCCAAACCCTTCTTATGGGGTGAGTACAGGGAGGTGACATCCACCGTCGCTAATATGTAAGAGGGTTTCCATGTAAAAGACTGCAAAGTTGGTAGAATGTGTTTTGTGTCTTTAATAAAGGATGGACATAAAGACACAAAAGGTTTCAAAAAATAATCTACATATTCAGAGAGATTACAAGACAATGAATCTATCCCACTGATGATTGGGCGACCGGGGGGGGGGAGTTTCAGACACTTGTGAATTTTGGGGAGGAAATAAAAAATTGCTATTTTGCATGAAGGATTAAAGATATACTGAAATTCTTGAGTGGAGATGATTTCTCCATCAAGTCCTTTCTGGAGTAAAAGTCGAAGATCTTCCACAAAAAGTTTAGTAGGGTCCTGTTCAAGTACCCTATATGTGGTGTCATCTTTCAGAATTCGATGTGCCTCCTGCATGTAATATTCCCTACTCATAATGACCGTACCTCCACCTTTATCGGCCTCCTTAATAACTAATCGCAAATGCTTTTTTAGTTTATTTAGGGCCTGTCTTTCTTTATTGGTTAAATTATACTTCATTTTCTGTTGTTTCCATTGGACTTTATCAAGGTCTGTTTGAACCAAATCATTAAACACTTCTAAATATTTTCCTTTTTCATGAGAGGGATAAAAATTAGACTTCTTTTTTTAATGATGAATGAATAATCGGAACCTCTTGTGAAAGAGATTCTAGAGTATTCTCATTGGTGATACTAGTTTGCTCCAAAATTCTTCAATTTTTTTCTTGGTTTAAATTTCTTTTTTCAAAGAAACGTTTGGTAGTCAATTTTTTGAGGAATTTTTGGTTATCAATAAATAGGTCAAAATATTTTATACCTGCCGTGGGGGCAAATTTCAAACCCTTATTTAATAAGGATAGTTCATATGGAGTTAGAGCTACCCCCGAAATATTAAAGATACAAGATGGATTTTTTACAAGATACAAGATACAAGAAAATTTTTAGAAGTGTTTAATGATTTGGTTCAAACAGACCTTGATAAAGTCCAATGGAAACAACAGAAAATTAAGTATAATTTAACCAATAAAGAAAGACAGGCCCTAAATATACTAAAAAAGAATTCGCAATTAGTTATGAAGGAGGCCGATAAAGGAGGAGGTACGGTCATTATGAGTAGGGAATATTACATGCAGGAGGCACATCGAATTCTGAAAGATGACACCACATATAAGGTACTTGAACAGGACCCTACTAAACTTTTTGTGGAAGATCTTCGACTTTTACTCCAGAAAGGACTTGATGGAGAAAACATCTCCACTCAAGAATTTCAGTATATCTTTAATCCTTCATGCAAAATAGCAATTTTTTATTTCCTCCCCAAAATTCACAAGTGTCTGAACCCCCCCCCCCCCCCGGTCGCCCGATCATCAGTGGGATAGATTCATTGTCTTGTAATCTCTCTGAATATGTAGATTATTTTTTGAAACCTTTTGTGTCTTTATGTCCATCCTTTATTAAAGACACAAAACACGTTCTACCAACTTTGCAGTCTTTTACATGGAAACCCTCTTACATATTAGCGGCGGTGGATGTCACCTCCCTGTACTCCAATATTCCCCATAAGAAGGGTTTGGAGGTTATCAGAGATGTGCTGATCCAACAACATACTTTCAGCTCTGCTCAGATTGATTTTCTAGTCATTTGTATTCAATTTGTCTTAACCAAGAATTTTTTCTGGTTTGATTTTTATTTACAGCTGTGTGGCGTCGCCATGGGGACGAGGTTCGCCCCCAGTTTTGCCAATCTGTACGTGTCCCATTGGGAGGCCTCATGCATCCATCTGGGACCGTACCCTGGGGAGGACCTCGTCCTCTGGCGACGCTATATAGATGATGTACTCATTATTTGTGAAGGGGATGTAAAAGCCCTAAAAAATTTTATTAAGATCATAAACTCAAATCAATATAATTTAAAATTCACTTTTAATATTCACACAGAAACTAATGATTTCTTGGACCTAACTCTGTATGTAGAGCATGATACCCTTAATACTAAGACATTTTTCAAAAAAACGGATTGCAATTCAGCAATAAAAAAGACTAACTTACTGTTAGTCTCTTCATTTACCTGTCAGAGCATTCTGATTGGATGGCTTAAACCCAGCAATCAGAGTGCTCTGAGCCTAATTGCAGGGCGGGACAAGGCTTTAGAAGCCTTCCCCCGCCCTGCAGAGCTCAGTCTGCGCGGAGCCCTCGCCGGGTGAAGATGGATTATTTTTGGATTTTTTTTTTGCGCTCTTTTTTTTTTTTATTGCGTCGGTTATTATGGATATTTATTTGGCCTTTTTTGGGGCTGAAAAAAGATTTTAGAAGAAAGAAAACATTGAATGGTAAGTTATTTTTATTTTTTTTACAGGTTGTTAGTTAAATGTCCCCCCTCATTATTTTTAGGATGAGGGGGTTGGTAGGGGGATCATTTTTTTTGGGGGGGGGGGTGACTAGGTGTTTGGGGACCCCTAGTCACCTTCGGGGGGGCACATTTTTTTTAGGGCCCCCCACCCACCGCTCAGGGGTGGGGGCTGGGGGGGAGGACAATAGGTCCCCCCATATTGGTATTTATGGCCCTCACACGCCGCTCAGGTGTGTGGGCCATGGGGGAGGACATTAGCCCCCCCTTTATTAGTATTTAGGGCCCCCACCCACCGCTCAGGGTGGGGGCCAGGGGGGAGGACATTAGGTTCCCCCCCAATTTGTATTTAGGGCCCCCACCCACCGTTCAGGGTGGGGTCCGGGGGGGGGGACATTAGGTCCCCCCCCTTATTCTTGTTTAGGGCCCATCACTATTGTGGCCAGAAAGAGTCCCTGTGGGTTTTAAAATGCACCTGCCTATTGAAGTATATGGCGGTTCGCTAGGTTTGCCTGGTTCGCCCGTTCACGAACATTTGCGGAAGTTCGCGTTCGCTGTTCGCGAACGGAAAATGTCATGTTCGCGACATCACTAATGATCAGATATCAAAACATTTGAAGATAAATTTAACACAGGATTCGTTACTTCTTGATTGGAGGTTTGGATCGAGGACTTGCTGATCTTCCCCTTCTGGCTCCGGCAGATGGGTCGTAATCTTCATCTTTTCTGGATCAAGATGTGGATTGCATAGGGGGATCGTTGGTATGATGACCTCTGTCTAAAAAGACGATTCATTCCTGGATGCAGTGCTGGTCATTCTTCTAAAGGCATCTGTTCCTTCAGCATCAGATGTAGAATCAGTATCAATTCTTAAAAATTGGGGTTTGCGTACTCTCTGTCTCTGGCAAGGGATATTTGGTTTACGTCGATCTCCACTTAACCAGTGATATACCTGGTGATGGGTATAATCAAAATCCCGCTTTTGCTTTTTAAACCTAATCAGGTCATTTCTATATC
This sequence comes from Pelobates fuscus, assembly GCF_036172605.1. NCBI lineage: Eukaryota > Metazoa > Chordata > Amphibia > Anura > Pelobatidae > Pelobates > Pelobates fuscus. Next base: position 85,120,631 of record NC_086324.1, read on the forward strand.
GCGTAATCTCATCTTGGAGTTTGATCATATGTTGTGTAGCTGTTGCGTCTGTATGGGTCGCTGTATTGACTGTTATATATATATATATATATATATATATATATATATAATCTATATCAAAATACACTTAGAATGATATATATATATATATATATATATATATGTATATATAAATAAATAAAAATAATACAAAATATACATGTCCATATATATAATTACATAAATAATTTCATAAATATACACGTAGACCCAGGCCACTTCAACTAATTGAAGTAGTCTCGGTGCTGTGTCCCTATTGCACTTAGTGCTGCAATGTAAAACATTGCAGTTCCAGAGAACTGCAATGTTTACATTGCAGCTCTAAATCAGCCCTCTGTGGCTGTCTATCAGACAGCCACTGAAGGCTCTACTGGATTCATAAGGGACTTTTGGTCCGTTATCTGCCGCTGGACATCCTCATGGACCTCCGGCGTCAGATTTTCCCTAAGGGAAAGCATTGAATAATGCTTTCCTATGGGAAGGTCTAATGCACGGCTGCCGTTTGCAGGGGGGGAGGAGTGTGAGCGTAGCCTTACCCAGCGCCAAGGGACATCGGCGCTGGATTCAGGTAAGTAGCTGAAAGGGTTTGCTTTCCTAGCACTGTAGAGTTCCTTCTTTAGCTACTGTAACATCTTGTTATCCATTCACAATTTTTCTGTAAAATTGTTACAGCAATCATTTGCACATATCTCTTGCCATAGGATTAGTGATGTCCCGAACGGTTCGCTGGCGAATAGTTCCTGGCGAACATTGCATGTTCGCGTTCGCCACGGATGGCGAACATATGCGATGTTCGGTCCACCCCCTACTCGTCATCATTGAGTAAACTTTGACCCTGTACCTCACAGTCAGCAGACACATTCCAGCCAATCAGCAGCAGACCCTCCCTCCCAGACCCAACCACCTCCTAGACAGCATACAATTTAGATTAATTCTGAAGCTGCATTCTTTTTTTTGTATTCTTTTTTTTTGTGTTTGTGTTTGTGTTTATTATACATTATCATCCATAGCCAGTAAACTGTGTTTATTATACATTATCCCCCATAGCCAGTAACCTGTGTTTATTATACATTATCCCCCCATAGCCAGTAACCTGTGTTTATTATACATTAACCCCCATAGCCAGTAACCTGTGTTTATTCTACATTATCCCCCCATAGCCAGTAACCTGTGTTTATTATACATTATCCTCCCATAGCCAGTAACCTGTGCTTATTATACATTAGCCAGTAACATGTGTTTATTATACATTATCCTCCCATAGCCAGTAACCTGTGCTTATTATACATTATCCCCCCATAGCCAGTAACCTGTGATTATCATACATTATCCTCCCATAGCCAGTAACCTGTTATACATTATCCTCCCATAGCCAGTAACCTGTGTTTATTATACATTATCCTCCCATAGCCAGTAACCTGTGTTTATTATACATTATCCTCCCATAGCCAGTAACCTGTGCTTATTATACATTATCCTCCCATAGCCTGTAACCTGTGATTATTATACATTATCCCCCCATAGCCAGTAACCTGTTATACATTATCCTCCTATAGCCAGTAACCTGTGTTTATTATACATTATCCCTCCCATAGCCAGTAACCTGTGTTTATTATACATTACCCCCCCCCATAGCCAGTAACCTTTTATACATTATGGTACTAAAAGCAACAAGTGCCAAATACACACACCACTCCCTGTGTATCAGAACAGGCAATATTAATACTTATACATGTACAGGTACGTATAGGAGATGTTCCATATAAAGACCTATAAAGATAAAAAATAGTACATAGTATAGCCTGTATATGCAGAAAAAAGAAATGTGGAAGTGATTGAATACACTCACGAATTCCAGAGCCGTGCCAGGCTCTGTATATGATGCCCAAGGGTCCCTCAGAAGGCTCTGTGGAGAATCTTGAATGGTATCCCCCATTATAGATATTGCCTGTTCTGATACACAGGGAGTGGTGTGTGTATTTGGCACTTGTTGCTTTTAGTACCCTCTGTTATTACTTTATTTTAGGGTGTTTGGGAACACCCTTACCACTCCAACTGTGCTCCTATTTAACTGTGTAAGCGCCATTCACTTTCCTTTCTTTTCTGCTATACATTATCCTCCCATAGCCCGTAACCTGTGTTTATTATACATTATCCCACCATAGCCAGTAACCTGTGCTTATTATACATTATCCTCCCATAGCCAGTAACCTGTGTTTATTATACATTATCTCCCCATATCCAGTGACCTGTGTTTATTATACATTATCTGGTGTAACAGTAGTGTACATTTAAAATAAAAAATACAGAGGGCTTGTTGTCACCTTTCAGGGACCCTTGGTTTTGTACGTGGCTGGGTGGAGGAAGAGACCTTCAATGACATCAGTGAGGACCAGGAACGGGACATGGCTAGCTTGGTATTCAACCTTGTGCAAATGGGGAGTTTGCGGTTGTGCAAATGGACTGTTTGCTGTTGTTTGCGGTGCGTTAAACGGGGAGTTTGGTCTGTCACTGTGAAGCGGGTGTAACCCTTACACTACCTGATCGATACAACATCATACCTGATGTTTTAAAGCACGTTATTATGTTAGGTGATTTATGCCCTTTATGGATTAAAACCAGACTCTGCATCAACTATATAATTTTCCATGGGAGTTTTTCCATGGATCCCCCACCGGCATGCCACAGTCCAGGTGTTAGTCCCTTTGAAACAACTTTCCCATCACTATTGTGGCCAGAAAGAGTCCCTGTGGGTTTTAAAATTTGCCTGCCTATTGAAGTCTATGGCGGTTCGCCCGGTTTGCCCGTTCGCGGACATTTGCGGAAGTTCGCGTTCGCCATTTGCGAACGAAACATTTTATGTTAGCGACATCACTACATAGGGTCCTTCATAATACATACTGAGGAAAAACAGTTATTTAATGTTTTTGTTCTTCATTAACTAATACACCCATCTCTGTTTTAAGTATATCTATACTTAATATTTATTTTTATTTTTTTAGAATTGACGTACTTAAAAACATTTTAGGTTGGTTTTCCACTCTTTAGCTAATCAAAATCCTATTTTCTAGTTTAGCCACTCTAACTGGCTTTTTGCATTCATTATCATTTATTTTATAGGATGCCTCTGATTTGTACAATTTAAATGTTTTAATTGCCCTTTTCTTATTTTTAATCTCTTGTTTTACTTTATATATATATATTTTAAGATTTACTTACTTCAACCTGTCACTTGTGGGTGCCGCCATCTTAATCTGGTGTTTCCTCTTCAGAGCTGGTGTCACTCTGTATTCTCGCACATGTGCAAGAGTACTGCAATGAGGTCAATGGAGGATCACACAAGACCATCCATAGACAGAGTCAATTCCCTGCAGCCATCACTTTTGATGGCTGTTGGTATTGACTCTTACACTCCGACTTGAGTCTAAGAAAGTACTTAGACTTACCCTACGTTGTCTCTTTCTATCTCTTGACTGGATTGCAATTTCAGTGAAATTTCAACACAGTCAAAATGAGTATCTTCTTAAAGATTCTATATATATGAAATACTCATTTTTCCAGGGGGAAGGTGACAATGCAACTTTAACTCAAATATATCTGAAAACAAAATAAATAAACAGCATTGTTTTTTTTCTATTCTATTAGTCCTTTTTTTGTTTTAACAGACAATGATTTGGAAAAATAAAACATTTGTGACAGAATTTATTCTTCTCGGACTCTCTGATCACCCCAAAACACAATGTATCCTTTTTGTATTTCTCTTGATAGCTTATGTAATGATTTTATTTGGAAACTTTTCTATTATATTTCTATGCCTGACAGACAACAATCTGAAGACCCCGATGTATGTTTTCCTTTCCAGTCTCTCTCTTCTTGATATCTGCTTTGCAACATCAACTGTCCCTAGAATGCTAAAAGATTTGCTGTCAGTCAAGAAAACAATTTCATTTGAAGAATGTGCAGTTCAAATGTTTGTTTCACTTTCTCTTGGGGTTTGTGAATGTATTCTGCTCGCTGTAATGGCTTATGATCGTTATATTGCTATATGCAATCCTTTACGTTACACCTCAATCATAAGCAGATCTGTTTGTATCAGAATAATTCTTGGTAATTGGATATTTGGATTTGTTCAGTCTATCCCTGTTGTTTTATTTACATTAAATGTAGATGTTTGTGGACACAATACAATTAATCACTTTGTCTGTGAAGTCCCAGAAGTCCTTTCACTTGCATGTGCAAACCTATTTATTATTGAATGTTTTCTGTTTTTTGCTGGTTCTTTTATATTGATGATACCTGTTGCATTCATTGTGATCTCTTATATTAAAATCATTATAACCATATTAAATATTGCATCCTCTGCTGGACGACAGAAAGCTTTCTCCACCTGTGGATCTCATATGATGGTTGTTACATTATTTTATGGTACAATCATTGCTGCTTATATGAAACCTCGTTCAATCTCTTCACCAGAAACAGACAAAATTATTGCAGTGTTTTATATAATTGTAACACCTATATTAAATCCCTTAATTTATACACTTAGAAATAAAGATATAAAAGTAGCTATATTTAAATGCAAAAGCCAATATTTCTAAATAAATCAGAATATTTACAGCTGCTCTTTCATCAAAAATAAACTTCATCTAATCTGTTTCTATAAAGCTTCCTGTGTATGAATCTTTTTTTTTATTTTTCCTGAATGATCTATTTTTCATAAAATACATAAGGAAAAGTAGGAACTAAGTTTTGTATAGCAGTCAAGTTGACTAAACTTGACAATGGGTAAAACTAACTAACAGTTTCCCTCCCTTCTGCCTTTTTTGTGTCTCTATGCACTCTCCTTATAACATTTATATGGAAGGGCATCAAACCCAGAATAAAATGTGCACAACTCGAGAGAGTATTTGGAATACAGATTAATAATTGTGTTCCTTGAAAGGAAAGAAGCGATGATATAAGGATGCATGTAGCTTCTGCAGAGCCTCATGGGTGAAGGCTGGAGTGGAAGAGTGGGTGAGACACGGCAGACTGAGAGTGTATTATGGGGAGAAAGGGGAGTAAAGAATAAAGGAGCACCGAAAGAGTCTTTATAGCAATCTGGTCAATTCTGATTATGAGGACTCCGGAAAAATAAGTGCCCCAGAAAGAAGCCATCTGTGATTTTTAAGCCTGCAAAACACAAAAGTGGAGGTGATTTTCTGGAAAAGAGAACAAAATAAAGGAAAAGAAAATAGCTATACAGTAATAGGGGCCTGATGATGGTGAGATTGCTGCTTCATCACACGATATACAAATCTGCAGTAGAGAAACAGTGTCAAATAACATCGGAAAAACTGTGAGTGAGTTTATCTTACCAAGTATAAAAAAAAATACAACAAAGAGTGAAACATTTCCAAAAAGAGTAAAAAAAAAAAAAAAGATAAAGTAAGTACAATAACGATCACTAAAAGTACATTATTAGAGATAAGTTACAAACTGTTGATAAGATGCAATAAATTAACTGATTGCTGATACCTGCTCTAAAGATTGATTGAGAAGCTGTTTCTCATTAATAATTACATATACCAGCCTGGTTGAACTTATAATAGAGAACTGACTACAATAACATACTCTACATGTTCCATGGTATGACAAGGTAAAATTGTTAACTAAAGGATAAGTGGAAGAAAAAAAAGGGTCAGTTACCAGAAGCAGCAAGATCTAAAAAGTAAAAGCAAAGAAAGATTAAAAAAAAAAAAAAAAAAAAGATTGAAAGTGGAAATCATCCTCCCAAAGAATTTATAATTAAATGGAGTTAAACCAATTAATAAAGTATTAAGACAAACTACTAATTAAAGAGAAATAAATAAAAGAGATCCTGCAGTTATCTCTTTTCAGACAACTAGTTTTCAGCTTGATCAGAAATTTGTTACGATAAATGCAAAGGCTTGGCCTGCAGTTGTGGGAGGGGCATGTTACCCTATTTAAACCCCCTACTCACCTTCCACCGTCCCATACATGCGTTTAGCGATTCGCATGTCGCTATTTCTGGTCACCATCCACTTCCCTCGTGGTTCCCCTTACCTGGCCTGCCGTTCCCCCGCCATTTTCGTTTTTGTCTACTGTCCTTTCCTGGGCTCTGCTCCGGTCGGCTGTCGGTCAACTCTTCTGATTCCGTGAGATTACTTACCTCCGTTCAGGAGTTTTTTCTTTTTACTTGTTTCTTGTTTTCCCCTGTTTCCCAGGCTTCGTGGCTTTCTGACGTTCGCCTCTGTTACCGTACGACCGCCGTTTTGCTTGTTTTCTGCACGAAAGCTCTACGGCCAGATAGGGCTTTCGTGCGTTTTTTTCTGCATGCGGTCGTGTTATCAGTCGCAGTGGCAGCCTGTGCTGTTTTTCTTACATGGTGTAGCAATTTCTGTTTCGATACACTCTCTAGTAACATATATATAAACACTGTGTTGTGAATAACCCCTGCAGAGTTTTTCAGGAATTTTCGGTTTGTGCGGAGGAGTTTCAGATATCTCGTACAAGAATTGTTTAAATTGACTACTTGATGAGTGTTTCACTTCCTGAATTTCTTGTTTGTTTGAACTGCATTTCAAACGTCTAGGCAACTTTCGAGAAGATGGGCTTTTCAGACCAGCCTTCTCGTTGCGAGCTTAGACATGTGAATATCATACAATTGCTCACACATTCACTCCAATCGCAGCATTAATCATTCTACTTTTTTTTTTTTTTTGCATATGGATATTAATAAAAAAAAAAAAAAAACATATTCAATAAACTGGGAATTAGAAATATGTAATATATTTAAACCTTTTGCAAGCCACAATATGCTGCCCAGAACTTCTCTGCACAACCACTCCAAAGAAACAGATCTAGCCTATACTATAGCCCAACCAGTGGTATATATGGTCAGTAGCTCGAGGTCTCATTTTAGAGTGGTGTAGACAACCTCACTACTGCCACTTGCTGGCCCTCAACAATAACGGTTTTGTAGTAAACGAGACGTTAAAGTCCGAACTAGAATCTGCATTACGTATCCGAGGCAATAGTTAAAGAGCCTAGCTGTGACTGAAGGGGAGTAAGGGAATTTTCAATTGCCTCAGTTTTGCTATTTGGAATTTACCTCTGTACAATGCAGAGTATAATAAGCAGCCATGCATCTCTCTCACTGCCTTTGCAGTTCTGCCCCTGCTTTTTTCCCATGGACGTTTTGTGTATACACAGGTGTGGCCTCTGTATGGGCTAACTGTACAACCAGGTGGGAAATATATCATGTGCCCCTGCAGTCAGACTGCAATAATCTCACAATTGCTGGCTCATAAATCAGGGTCAGGGGAATTGCGTGGAAGCCCCCAGAACATTTAAAAAAAAAACACCCTTTTTGACTCATGACTTGTTCCTTGTGGATGCCAGTTTTTGGCGTACGCACAAATGATTTCATGTACATATGATTGTGTGTTTTTTTTGTTTTTCACGTTACACGACTTCTGTTTTATCATGATTAGTGATGTCGCGAACATGAAATTTGCTGTTCGCGAATGGCGAACGCGAACTTCCACAAATGTTCGTGAACGGGCGAACCCGGCGAACTGCCATAGACTTCAATAGGCAGGCGAATTTTAAAACCCACAGGGACTCTTTCTGACCACAATAGTGATGGGCCCCCACCCACCTGAGCGGTGGGTGGCGGCCCTAAACAAGAATAAGGGGGGGACCTAATGTCCTCCCCCCTGGCCCCCACCCCTGAGCGGTGGGTGGGGACCCTAAACACAAATTGGGGGGGACATAATGTCCTCTCCCCTGGCCCCCACCCCTGAGCGGCGGGTGGGGGCCTTAAATACCAATAGGGGGGACCTAATGCCCTCCCCCCCGGCCCCCACTTCTGAGCGGCGGGTGGGTGCCCTAAATACCAATAGGAGGGGGACCTAATGTCCTCCCCCCTGGCCCCCACCCATGAGCGGCGGGTGGGGGCCCTAAATACCAATGGGGGGGACCTATTTTCCTCCCCCCGGCCCCCACCCCTGAGCGGCAGGTGGGGGCCCTAAATACCAATAGGGGGGGACCTAATGTCCTCCCCCCGGACCCCACCCATGAGCGCTGGGTGGGGGCCCTAAATACCAATAGAGGGGGACCTACTGTCCTCCACCCCGGCCCCACCCCTGAGCGGCGGGTGAGGGCTCTAAATACCAATAGGGGGGAACTATTGTCCTCCCCCTGGCCCCCACCCCTGAGCGGCAGGTGGGGGCCCTAAATACCAATAGGGGGGGACCTAATGTCCTCCCCCCGGACCCCACCCATGAGCGCCGGGTGGGGGCCCTAAATACCAATAGAGGGGGACCTACTGTCCTCCACCCCGGCCCCACCCCTGAGCGGCGGGTGAGGGCCCTAAATACCAATAGGGGGGAACTATTGTCCTCCCCCTGGCCCCCACCCCTGAGCGGCAGGTGGGGGCCCTAAATACCAATAGGGGGGGACCTATTGTCCTCCCCCCAGCCCCCACCCCTGAGCGGCAGGTGTTGGCCCTAAATACCAATAGGGGGGGACCTAATGTCCTCTCCCCCGGCCGCCACCCATGAGCGGCAGGTGGGGGCCCTAAATACCAATGGGGGGACCTATTGTCCTTCCCCCGGCCCCCACCCCTGAGCGGCGGGTGGGGGCCCTAAATATCAATGGGGGGGACTTAATGTCCTCCCCCCGGCCCACACCCTTGAGCGGCGGGTGGGGGCCACAAAAAAAATGTCCCCCCAGGTGACTAGGGGTCCCCAAAGTTTTTCACTGTAAGCTAATAGCAGTCAGTGTCCTTCAAGCTGGTGTGTCAGGCCTTCAGCGTGTACTCTGCCAACCTCTGCCAGTCCACTTTGCCACTCATATCTGGTGTCACAATAGCGTGCCTTTAAAAATAAAAAAAGTTTTTCACTGTAAGCTAATAGCAGTCAGTGTCTTTAAAGCGAGTGTCAGGCCTTCAGCGTGTACTCTGCCAACCTCTGCCAGTCCACTTTGCCACTCATATCTGGTGTGACAATAGCGTGCCATTTAAAAGAAAAAAAAGGTTTTCACTGTAAGCTAATAGCAGTCAGTGTCCTTCAAGCGAGTGTCAGGCCTTCAGTGTGTACTCTGCCAACCTCTGCCAGTCAACTTTGCCACTCATATCTGGTGTGACAATAGCGTGCCATTTAAAAGAAAAAAAAGTTTTTCACTGTAAGCTAATAGCAGTCAGTGTCCTTCAAGCGAGTGTCAGGTCTTCAGCGTGTACTCTGTCAACCTCTGCCAGTGCACTTTGCCACTCATATCTGGTTTGACTATAGCATGCCTTTAAAAACAACAAAAGTTTTTCATTGTAAGCTAACAGCAGTTAGTTGTCTGCAAGCGTCTGGGTGTCAGGCCTTCAGCGTGTATTCTGCCAACCTCTGCAAGTGCACTTTGCCACTCATATCTGGTGTGACTATAGCGTGCCTTTAAAAAGAAAAAAAAGTTTTTCACTGTAAGCTAATAGCAGTCAGTGTCCTTCAAGCGAGTGTCAGGCCTTCAGCGTGTACTCTGCCAGTCCACTTTGCCACTCATATCAGGTGTGACAATAGCGTGCTATTAAAAAGTAAAACAGTTTTTCCACTGTAATAGATTGAATAGCAGTTAGTTGTCTGCCAGCTTCTGTGTCAGGCTCACAGTGGATACTGTGCCCACTTGCCCAGTGCCACCACTCATATCTGGTGTCACAATAGCTTAAGCTTGACATTTAAAAATAAACAAAATGTTTTTCACTGTAATAGATTGAATAGCAGTTAGTTGTCTGCCAGCTTCTGTGTCAGGCTCACAGTGGATACTGTGCCCACTTGCCCAGTGCCACCACTCATATCTGGTGTCACAATGGCTTAAGCTTGACATTTAAAAAAAAAAAAATTTTTTCACTGTAATAGATTGAATAGCAGTTAGTTGTCTGCAAGCATATATATAGCGTGCCTTTAAAAAGAAAAAAAGTTTTTCACTGTAAGCTAATAGCAGTCAGTGTCCTTAAAGCGGGTTTCAAACCTTCAGCATGTACTCTGCCAACCTCTGCCAGTCCACTTTGCCACTCATATCAGGTGTCACAATAGCGTGCATTTAAAAACAAAAAACAGTTTTCACTGTTATAAATTGAATAGCAGTTAGTTGTCTTCAAGCGGGTGTCAGGCCTTTAGCGTGTACTCTGCCAACCTCTGCCAGTCCACTTTGCCACTCATATCTGGTGTCACAATAGCGTGCATTTAAAAACAAAAAACTTTTTTCACTGTTATAGATTGAATAACAGTTACTTGTCTTCAAGCGGGTGTGTCAGGCCTTTACCGTGTACTCTGCCAACCTCTGCCAGTGCACATTGCCACTAATATCTGGTGTCACAATAGCGTGCATTTAAAAACAAAAAACTTTTTTCACTGTTATAGATTGAATAACAGTTACTTGTCTTCAAGCGGGTGTGTCAGGCCTACAGCGTGTACTCTGCCAACCTCTGCCAGTGCACATTGCCACTCATATCTGGTGTCTCTATAGCGTGCCTTTAAAAAGAAAAAAAGTTTTTCACTGTAAGCTAACAGCAGTTAGTTGTCTGCAAGCGTCTGGGTGTCAGGCCTTCAGCATGTAATCTGCCAACCTCTGCAAGTGCACTTTGCCACTGATATCTGGTGTGACTATAGCGTGCCTTCAAAAAGAAAAAACGTTTTTCACTGTAAGCTAATAGCAGTCAGTGTCATTAAAGCGGGTGTCAGGCCTTCAGCGTGTGCTCTGCCAACCTCTGCAAGTGCACTTTGCCACTCATATCTGGTGTCACTATAGCGTGCCTTTAAAAAGAAAAAACGTTTTTCACTGTAAGCTAATAGCAGTCAGTGTCCTTAAAGCGGGTATCAGACCTTCAGCATGTACTCTGCCAACCTCTGCCAGTCCACTTTGCCACTCATATCTGGTGTCACAATAGCGTGCATTTAAAAACAAAAAACTGTTTTCACTGTTATAAATTGAATAGCAGTTAGTTGTCTTCAAGCGGGTGTCAGGCCTTTAGCGTGTACTCTGCCAACCTCTGCCAGTGCACATTGCCACTCATATCTGGTGTCTCTATAGCGTGCCTTTAAAAAGAAAAAAAGTTTTTCACTGTAAGCTAACAGCAGTTAGTTGTCTGCAAGCGTCTGGGTGTCAGGCCTTCAGCATGTAATCTGCCAACCTCTGCAAGTGCACTTTGCCACTGATATCTGGTGTGACTATAGCGTGCCTTCAAAAAGAAAAAACGTTTTTCACTGTAAGCTAATAGCAGTCAGTGTCATTAAAGCGGGTGTCAGGCCTTCAGCGTGTGCTCTGCCAACCTCTGCAAGTGCACTTTGCCACTCATATCTGGTGTCACTATAGCGTGCCTTTAAAAAGAAAAAACGTTTTTCACTGTAAGCTAATAGCAGTCAGTGTCCTTAAAGCGGGTATCAGACCTTCAGCATGTACTCTGCCAACCTCTGCCAGTCCACTTTGCCACTCATATCTGGTGTCACAATAGCGTGCATTTAAAAACAAAAAACTGTTTTCACTGTTATAAATTGAATAGCAGTTAGTTGTCTTCAAGCGGGTGTCAGGCCTTTAGCGTGTACTCTGCCAACCTCTGCCAGTCCACTTTGCCACTCATATCTGGTGTCACAATAGCGTGCATTTAAAAACAAAAAACTTTTTTCACTGTTATAGATTGAATAACAGTTACTTGTCTTCAAGCGGGTGTGTCAGGCCAACAGCGTGTACTCTGCCAACCTCTGCCAGTGCACATTGCCACTAATATCTGGTGTCACAATAGCATGCATTTAAAAACAAAAAACTTTTTTCACTGTTATAGATTGAATAACAGTTACTTGTCTTCAAGCGGGTGTCAGGTCTTCAGCGTGTACTCTGCCAACCTCTGCCAGTGCACTTTGCCACTCATATCTGGTGTGACTATAGCATGCCTTTAAAAACAATAAAAGTTTTTCACTGTAAGCTAACAGCAGTTAGTTGTCTGCAAGCGTCTGGGTGTCAGGCCTTCAGCGTGTAATCTGCCAACCTCTGCAAGTGCACTTTGCCACTCATATCTGGTGTGACTATAGCGTGCCTTTAAAAAGAAAAACAGTTTTTCACTGTAAGCTAATAGCAGTCAGTGTCCTTCAAGCGGGTGTCAGGCCTTCAGCGTGTGCTCTGCCAACCTCTGCAAGTGCACAGTGCCACTCATATCTGGGCTCACAGTAGCTTGCACGCATAGTACCACTAATCCCAAAAAAAATTACAGGCAGAGGCAGGCCACCCCGCAGGGGCCATCGTTGTCGTGGTGCTGTGATTCCCTTTGGCCCTAGAATAATGCCCAGTTTTCAGAGGCCACGTACCCTGAACTTGAAAAGTTCTGAGGACATAGTTGACTGGCTAACACAGGACACCCAATCTTCTACAGCTTCCGCTCAGAACCTTGACGCACCATCCTCCTCCAGCTTAGCTTCGGGCACCTCTCAAGATACCTCTCACCCGCATGCCGCCACCACCATCACTAGCACCACAGCCGCTTCACTTGTTATGTCTGAGGAGTTATTCACACATCCGTTTGAAGAAATGAGTGATGCGCAACCATTATTGCCAGAGGATGTAGATAACAGGGATATGTCTCAGGCAGGCAGCATTACACACATGGACGTACGGTGTGATGATGATGATGTTGTACCCACTGCTGCTTCCTTTGCTGAGTTGTCAGATACAAGTGAAGCAGTTGATGATGACGATGCATCAATGATGTCACGTGGGTGCCCGCTCGGCAAGAAGAAGAACAGGAAGAAAGTTCAGATGGGGAGACAGAGAGGAGGAGGAGGAGACGAGTTGGAAGCAGGGGGAGGTCGTCGCAAGGAGCTAGTGGCACAGTCAGACAGCATGCATCGGCACCCGGGGTCAGCCCGACAGCACGCCAATCAACGCATGCTGTGTCCACCACCAGAATGCCGTCATTGCAGAGCTCAGCAGTGTGGCATTTTTTTTGTGTGTCTGCCTCTGACAACAGCGATGCCATTTGCAACCTGTGCCAAAAGAAACTGAGTTGTGGGAAGTCCAACACTCACCTAGGTACAACTGCTTTGCGTAGGCACATGATCGCACATCACAAACGCCTATGGGATCAACACATGAGTACAAGCAGCACACAAACTCAAAGCCACCATCCTCCTCCTGGTCCAGCATCTTCAGCCACGTCAACCACTGCTGTCCTCCTTGCCCCATCTCAACCATCCGCCACTCCGTCTCTCGCCTTGAGCAGTTCCCGCTCATCTGCCCACAGTCCGGTGTCTGTCGAGGACATGTTCGAGCTTAAGAAGCCAATGTCAGAAAGTCACCCTCCTGCCCAGCGTCTGACAGCTGGCTTGTTCGAACTATTAGCCCGCCAGCTTTTTTTTTTTATTATTCTTTATTTTTGCAGTGCATAAAAACATAACAGCAGGCATGTGGTGCCCCAATAGCATTCCTCACGCTGAGCACCAACATTTTTAACAATGGGGTTTTCATAAATCCGTGCACATTTTTTAGTTATTTATGTCGAGATTGTCCACGTTTACACATTACATTGAGTATACAATTAAAATGTGGTCCTAGTTTAGCTGAGCACGTCTAACGAAACCTTGGCGGCACAATGAATTATAAACTTTATAGAGCATTCAATCTAGGCACTAGCTTATCTAACTGATCTAGGACACTTGAATACAAATGTAACATCGCTAACTATAGTATAAAATATTCAAAGATCTTGTTACCCTGACTAGGCACAGGAAAAGCATTGAAAAGTAGTTAACAGCTGACTGATGATTAGTATAGTAGTACCTTGTTGGAATAATACTTATAAAAGTTAAACTATGTGTACACAGCTAGGGGGCGTCATACAGCAGTTCGCATTGCTAATTGTGCATAGGGAAATCACAGCTGGCTTTCAATGCCATAACAGCTTGAAAAGCATTTTTCGTTGATATGCATTTTTATTTCTTCTTAGATAACAAAAAAATTCTGAGACGACATTGGCAGGGCTATTCACTTGTGTGATCTGTCATGAATTGTAATTGACTGTTAATTTGAATTGTGGGGCACAAGAACTTGAATAGAAAACATCTTTAAGCCAACTATGTTTTCACTAAGCTTAGTGAATAACTAACATTAACGAGTCTGATTAAACGCACTCTGCACTCGAGGTATGATCTGTTTAAATGACCCCACTCTGGGCCTTAAATGGTAAAACGTTTCACATGGGCATACGGAAGGTAGACATGGCAATTAAAATCAGAAAATATGTAAAACATTTTTAGATATACTGGAAATTACTACACCAATACGATTAAGCACGTTGATGAATAAAATAAAGAAATGTTAATCTATCAAAGCTGCTTGAGAAAATATATGTTTAAAAAGATACAAAAATATCAAAATCTGCTTATAAAAAAGAAATACTGCCTTAAAATTCAAAATGCAAGTATGAATATTAGCACACACAAGCTATCTACCAAATGTGAAAACTATTATTTAGCTTTTCTGTTAACTAAAACTAACATACTACAGAGTTTACTATATTCAGTGCAATATCTAAAGGAAGTACTGGCTAAAAAATTAAATGCAAAACTAGCAAAGTTGTAAAAAACTGTATTAAGTTGGTTGTTTTCTTTTTATCTGGTGAAAAAAATGTTTCTACATTATATCACACAGCTATTTGTCGTCTTCAAAAAATTCTTCTTGTGGTTTTGTCTTTCTGTACTTTCAGGATTCATGTTTGCACGTATTTTTTCCGAATTTGCCAGGAATCTATTTTTGAAGTTGTTCCCCTCGTCTTGACACGATCAATGACCTGAGAGTCTTCGTAAGCAGGGTTGACCTGTTAGTCCCGTTTTCCATTCAAGTTGCGGATGATGTCCCGGCTAGTTTTCTAGGGACAAATGTTGGAGCCTCGGCGTTGCCCCAATATGGAGGGAGCGTGGAGTTTGTTGGAGGCTTCGATGTGAGTAGCGAGTCCGAGGGGAGACCCAGTTGCCCCAGGATTCCCTCTGCCTCCTGCATGTTGCGTACGGTATGCCTGGCGTCATCCTTGGTAACCTGCAGAGTATGCGCTGGGCCCCAGCGGTACTTGATTTTCTGCATGCGCAGGAGGGAGGTGAACTGTTGAAGGGTTCTCCTCCATGCCATAGCTGCCCCCGAGATGTCTGAGTAGAATGTGAGGCTCATCTGTTCGAAGAGGTATGTCGGGAGGTTGGGGGTTGAAAATCGATGTTTAGGGTTGTATTGGTGCGGAGCTCGGCGGCCATGCGACTTCTCGCTTCAGTAGTTAGGACACGCCCCCCCTAGCCCGCCAGCTTTTACCATACAAGCTGGTGGAGTCTGAGGCATTCAAAAAAATTGTGGCTATTGGGACACCGCAGTGGAAGGTACCCGGACGAAATTTATTTTCACAAAAGGCAATCCCCAACCTGTACTCGATTGTGCAAAATGAAGTAATGGCATGTCTGGCACACAGTGTTGGGGCAAGGGTCCATCTGACCACTGATACCTGGTCTGCAAAGCATTGTCAGGGCAGGAGTTTCACCTAGAATACCAAGGAGAACTAGAGAGAGATAGGGGACTCTGTAGAATATTGCATATTCTGTATATTCCTATTCAAATACATATTAAGGTGTGGCTGTATAATGGGTTAAACAGAACAGATGGTGTTTCCTATTCTGTACCATGAGGTCTCTGGAATTTGCTGTATAAGAGATTTGGGGTGGTCTTTATATGGAGAATTTCCTTATATGGCTATTCTAAATTACATGTTATGATGTAATTTGGGCTATAAAGGGCAGAGGACAAAGGACCATGTTCTCTTGCCTTTCCTGCTACGATCCGATGTCCTGAATTGCTGATACAAAGACGACTCTGTAACTCCATTAAGACATACCATCTGTTAAGTATATTATGATTTGCTATTGAAGTAGAATAAATACTTATTTTTTATAAAGAACGTCAGATTGCGTATTAATACTTTTCAATAATATAGACATATATTATTGTGGCGAGCATTTGGCCCAAGACTATATATACATATATATATATATATAAAAGACTTATTCAACTAAATAAACACACAGGCAGATATTACATTGACGAGCCAGCCAGACTGTTTTTTTTTTTTGGCATTCCACACTTCCAAGGGGGGTTACTGATCAGAGGAAGAGAGAGAAAGGACGGATCGAATTACTCTGTGTTGAAAGTGTGGACAGCCAGAAACAGAAAAGGAGAAAAAGAACCGTTTTAAAAAAACTGTGTGCAGATTTCTGTGTGTTAATCAGAAGACAAGGATTTTCAAATCACAAAGACTGTTCCAAGATTATATTCTACAGCAGACAAAAGCACGTGTTATAAAGAAAGCAGCACAAGATACAACGTGTATTCTAGAAGCAAGCACGTGGCAGAGATTGGCAAGCATCCAGAATCAAACTGCGCAGCTGTAAGAGTAAAAGGCAGACTAAAAGCAGACGGACATGCAGCAAAGATCAACTTGTCTGGTGAGTGAAAAATATTTTTATGTACTTTAAATGTATTTAATGTGTTGATATAAATATTATAAGTTTTATTCAGATTGCTTCCAGAACACTGAAATTGAGAAGCCATACCTTGGCCTATAGAGTATTACAGACTTTCATTGTATAGGAATGGAGACCACATCTGGTTCACTTTAAGAGTGATGTTGAAGGGCTTGTTTATAGTAACCTTTGACCTAGCCTTGAAAGCCTGAATTCCTTTGAAGACTCACATTTCTACAGGCAATTATTCATTACATCATGTATATAGAAGTTCTTTGTCTTACACATCTTGCCGCCAAATATAACGTATGACTTTAATCATAGATTTCAAATGATGCTAAGTAACTCCCCTTTTTCTAAGATAGCCACTTATTTTAAAGTAAGGCAATCTTATGTATACTCCCCTCTGTAACTGAATTTTAAACCCATAAAACTAATTGTAGTTTAGAATTCATGGCCAATACCTTTAACATCAAAAATGGATAACACCTGGAATATTGCTCTGTATTGGACAAAGACTGTTAAAGACATTTGTTATTACCAGATGGATTGTTATGTTTGAATAAACATAAGTTAAACTGCAAGATACTTGATTCGATTGTTAAGAAAACTGATATGTGACAAACAAAGATTTCACGGAATGCCAATTTCCTACATTTAATGGTGGAGAATGCGGGCACCAACAACAAACTTTTGATTTAAGCCTGAATTATGACTGCTACAAGCTACAAGAAGATTACAATAAGAAGACAAGAAACTCACTGAAGAAAAGTTGAAATTGTTCCCTGAAGAAAAAAGCTTTAGTACCCGGCTTGAAACAGGAGAAACACAATTGACTGATACAGCAGGATGGCATCCCAAAAATCCTTTATTTAAACATTCAGCTTTACTATGCGAAAATAGAGTTGCGCAGGGTGAAAAATTGTTCGAACGTGGAAATATGCTCAGTACTGACGGAAGAATATGACGATAATAATTGAGAGGACAATCTGTATCCTTTTATCCATACTTTATTTATGAAGAAATAAATGTTATGACGAATTGCAGATCGAAGATGGCATTTCGGAGGATTCTCAAGAAATAACTACATATTCCAAAAAGTATTCTTCCATCAGATGATGCGCACACCTGTGGAAATCAAATACTTCAAGGGTATGTGTCTTTAACATGTCTGTAGAAGTTGCTCATATGTATATTGAAACAAATTGTATTAACTGTTTAGTTAATTATGGATTGGCAGCAAAAGACTGCTGTCAAATGTAACAGGATCTGTCTGTAAAAGAGTTAATCCTGAAAACGCTATTGTGTATTGAAATGGTTAGACAGATTAACTGGTATTGAGCAAAGCAATGTGGTTAAAAGGGAAAGAAAAAGTTGCATTACTGGCAACTAATGATTCTATAAAGGAATGGTGTCAACTTAAAAAGACCAGTAATTGTTATGTTTGTAATACATCGAAACAAAAAAGAAATGTGTTTTAAAACAATTGAAAAATATATGTGTTGTTGCAAGGTCTAGTAATTTACCTAGCCCCTAGTTAAACTGTAAATCTCCTTAAAAGTGTTAAAAGAAGGAAATCGCCCCCCATGGCTCTCTTTTGAGAGTGCATTGGATGCAACATTAGTTGAAACAAAAACTCAGACTCTCGGCAGTTGTTGAAAGGATTAAGTAATGTCAAGGAAATTAAGATTTTAATATAATGAAAGAAATGCTTAAGAATCAGACTGATCTGTTAGACAGAACCCTTAAACAATTTCTCACATGTCCAAGATTAGACTTTGTTACTAATCTTGACAATTTGCAAAAATTGCTAGTCTGGGGAATGTTACAGATATTTTGTGGAAAAATCTGAAAGATTTGGATGGAAGTAGAA
Source organism: Pelobates fuscus (assembly GCF_036172605.1). Taxonomy (NCBI): domain Eukaryota; kingdom Metazoa; phylum Chordata; class Amphibia; order Anura; family Pelobatidae; genus Pelobates; species Pelobates fuscus. The sequence continues at coordinate 85,139,075 of NC_086324.1, forward strand.
GTTATGTGAAAAGGGCAGGAGAGAAGAAAAGATATAGAAAAATTGGGAAATTGTGCAAGAAAAAGGGTCAGATGGATACTCTCAGATTAGCCAGATTGATTAAAAATGTGTCTAAATATGATGAGCAGAGAGGACCTTTTTACAATATGAGGGTTTTTGAAGGTGAAATGAATAAACGAAAATTTAGTGATGTGGTAGCCACCAGATGTCGTTTGATCTGGCTGCCAGTCTCATTAAGTGAATGGGTTAAAAATTAACTCATTGATGTGTTGGAGGATAAAGAATGTGAAAAGCCCAGAGTTTAGTTGCAGGAATTGTTTCCAAATATATTGCTAATGGTTGTACAGTGTGCAACTGGTTTGAATAGTTTTGAATTTTCTATTTTTGATTAATTTAAATGGAGAAAATTATGATATACATGTTTGTGCTAATTTAAGGAATAAGGCATGGAATTTGATTGCTGACACAAAACCGTCTACTATGTCTAAAGAGTAACATAGGCAGAGTGTTAGTGAATATGTCTCTATAATATCAGGGTAACCAAATGAGCTAGATTAAGAGATTTTGCTGCTATGAAAATTATGAAATCCTTGCAATTGTTAAAAAGGAAAAACACAGGAATAACTAAAATGTTGCACAGACACACTTTTGTCTAGGGATACTTCAGCAGGACTGGCCCCTATTAAAAATGTGTCTAGTGAAGAAGGTAGAAGGAGAAATTAGGTTATTAATTGAATATGGTAATTTTAGAGTGAGGTTTAAGGAAAGACCACAAAATTAACAAAATTACCAGGGTACTAAAAACTATTCGGCCACACCCCAAGATAGATATTATAGGATTTTATTAGAGTAATTCTATGGTATGCTATAATTGCAACCAAGAAGGTCATGCTAGGAGATATTGTCCTAAATATGAAGAAAAAACTTACCCAGTGAAAGGGAAAGAAAATTGAATTTCCCAGACCACAAAAATCTACAGAGAGTGGCAGCTGTAAAAACAGAGCATACATCTTCAACCAACCCCCCTCACATATCAAATTCATGTGAAGAGTGTATACTGATGTTAAATGCCATTGAAATTCAGCAAGTGAAATCTGCCTAAACCCACCAATAAATAGGGATGTGAAACCCCTAGCTATTATCAGATCTATCTTGCTGATAACGAAGTGAAGATGGGCGACCATATATTTATGGAAGACTAGAGGGAAATATAACAGAGTTTTATTAGAAACAGGAGCAGGAATGACTCTAATAAAACACGCTTGCCTTTAAAAATTTAAGCATATCAACAAATCCCTTCTAAGTTTTTAATGGAACACATGCACATACAATTCTATCCACTGATAATGACGTTGAGTTTGAAGGAGGTAAAATAAATTGTGACTTATGGGTCGACCTCTCCTCACACTGTACTATTATGGGAATGGATGTTTTCAATGAAAAAAAGTTGTATGTGGATTTATTAAATTTGGTTTTATGGCAAGCTTTAGGTGAGAGCAAAACAAGTTGAGTGCTTAAACCTAATAATTTAAGATCGTTTAGTCATGATATAACTGTAAAACAGAGTGAAGTGTCACCTTCTATACAACAAGATGATGAGGTTGTACCATATCTTAAAACTAAATACCCCACAGTGTGCTCTAAGTCTAAACAAGATTGTGGGATAGTGAATTTGCAAGTTGTAATTGTAGTTCTAGACCCCCTGCAGTTAAACAATATAAGATCCCAAAGAATAAGAAGAAGGTGTGAATCAGGTGATAAAAGCATTGGTATCTCAAGGAGTGTTGAGAGTGGGTAATTCCAAATGTAAGTCACCATTTGGCTAATAATCAAGCCAATGGCACTTATGGTTTAATTGTAGACACGTATGTGGTGAATAAGTAAATCTCATCAGATATCATGGCGCAAATAGATGCTAATGTTAAGTACTTTCTGTATTGGATATAGTCAATGTGTTCTTTTCTATACCATTCAATCCAGATAGCTAGTATTGCTATGCTTTTACCTTTAAAAATCATCAATATCTGTTCCACGTGTTGCTACAGGGCTTCCAATCCTCACCAGCTTACATTCATAAAGCAATGACTCAAGTATTGGAACCCCTGGGGTATGGGAATAAGATTTTGCAATATGTTGATGATCTGTTAGTTCAAACAGTAACAAGGGAAGAGCATGAGCAGATACTGTGTGATATTTGTCAAAACACTGGCAGATAATGGGTTAAAACTGAACACATTCAAAGTGTAGATCTTGAAGGAAAGATTTACTTTCCTAGGAGTTAATATAGATCCAGAATGTAAAACGCCATGTACAGCAAGGGTTAAAGCATTGCAGCAATTGCCAAGGCCAATGACAGTGTATCATCTACAGAAATGTATAGGCTTGATAAATGTTAGCAGAGAATTTATATATGATATGGCAGGGATAGCAAAACCCTTATGCAATATGCTAAAATATAAAAGATAAGATCATCTGGACAGGGGAATTTGAAAAGAGTTAAATCTGTTAAAAGATGCTCTCACACAAGTGCCTGTGCTGGCTGCTCCCATTGAAACAGTACCATATATTGTTCAATGTTATGCAGGTGTCTCTTCATTAATAGCAGTTAATGCAAAGGTAGCATGAATCTTTACGAATACTGGGATATTTTTCTAAAATTATGTATCCAGTGGAAAGAGGAATGTTTTCCTGTGTAAAACAGCTCATGGCTGTATGATGGGCTTTAGAAGCAACACAACCCATGGCAGGATTTGGACAGATAAATTTACAAACCCCCCAAATATCTAAAACTGTTACAAAATTGTTCTGAGTTAGGAGTATATAGCCAGTTACAAAATAAACCACCCAGGGTAGAAACCAGTAAAAGCTATGTTATTCCTGATTTGATGTCCGAAGGAAATGGAAATATAATCCAGATCTCCTTTTGAGAAGCAAACAATACAAGGGATTTCTAGTTTGTATGTGGAGGAACAAGATTTTATGTTGATGGATCACATCACACAGGTTATGTCATATATGACGATTAAACAAAAGAATTGCAAAGATAGACTGCCACGCCATATGGCTGCTCAGAAAGCAGAGTTAGAGTATGTAAAGAAATTTCTAGAATAACAGTATATGACCCAGTGAATATAATCAGTGACAACAGTTATGTAGTTAAAGCTTTAACACTTCACCTCCCAATATGGAGAAACGAGGAATGGTAGATTCTCAGGATAAAGCTTGAAAACATGCAGGTATTCTGGCAGAACTGTTTAATTAGGCAGAAAATAAAGGTTTAACTTGTTGTTGTGAAACAGACTTGTAGATCAGGAATCAAAGGAAACTTTGTTTGAGGAGTTGTAATACTTGGAAAATGTAATGAGTGTAACTGTTAGTAAAAGACAAATAACAAATACCCTATAAGATCAGATAGAGAATGAAAGGATGTAGCTTTCAGTATAGAAAGAATGGGTCTAGATACTGAAACTGGCATGTACAGGGTTAAACAATGAAACACAAACATTTGTACCTAGTGGCTTATTACAAGAGCTGATTGTATTCAATCATCGTACACAGGGCATTTGGGTACAGGACAACTATTTAAGGTCCTGCAAAATAAATTGTATCATCCTAATTTAAAACAAAAAGTGTATAAATATATTGCAGAAGTGTCTCATATGTGCTCAATTTAATCCAAGACCTAAATACTAGAAACCAAAATTGCAGAGAGTTCCTTTGGCAAAAATACCATGGTACTCTATATAAATTAATTTCTAAATTAAAATGAATAAAATAAAATAGAAATAAAAATGCTTTAAGATAAGAGTAATTGGTTAACATATTTACCAGGAGTATTAATGTATATTCCTGCAAATTCAAACTCACGTGTCACCTCATGAGTTAGTGACATGTAGAACTATGTAATCACTTTCCCTAATAAACCTTTTGTTCCAAGTACATTCAAAGTTACAGCAGAACATGCTGAATAGTTGAAAGTATTACAGGAACATCTATTGTTAGATTTGAAGTTTGCTACTTCAAATGTCGTCCCTTATGGTAAACTATGTGTTAAAGTTGTACAGCGCTACGGAATCTGATGGCGCTATATAAATAAATTAAATAAATATAAAGAAGTAACACAGGGGAATTATGCAGATATGTTTAAGCCAGGTTACAAGGCAATGGTAAAATCCTTTAAAACACCAGGTCTATGAAAAGCAAGTTGGGAAGGTCCTTATGGTCCTTATGTTAGTCTAAGAATAAAAATTAGAACAAACTGTGTTATAGGTTTAAAAAGCAAACATTGGTACAAAGTGTAATAAATCAATTCTTGTGTCTAGTGATCAATGTAAAAGAAATGTACTAAGGTATAAGAAATTTACTAATGTATAAGACATTTACTAATGTATAAGAATAGTAAACTGCCATCTGTTTTTCATTACAGAACCAATACTGTTTTACATGGACAAAAACCTGTATGATTTTAAATAAAAGGACAAATTGTTTGGACTTTCAAAGGACATTATGGACTTTCAAAGAGACTGTGCTTGTGGATTCGATTGGAGAGGACAGTATTTCATGGACTAAATCAAACCGATTGTGTTTTCTGGTTAATGTAAACTGTATACAATTGCACAGCATAATAACTATGATACCGTTATTATTAATGTTAGGTAAAATCAATGCCCAAGGTAAATTAATGAATTAGAGAAAAATGTAAAGGTAATTGTAACAAGAATTTTGTTCTTAGGAGTTCAGAAATGAAAGGGTTAAAATGTCTTGCTTCTCCCTCTTGGAATGTAAAAAGCAATACAGACAACTGGAAATGGCTGTGTTAAAAGGCCTTTCCTTGTAAACTGATACTTAGATCAATATCAGAAAACAAAATGAAAATCCCATAAGTAATTGGTATAAGTAAATTATGATGCATTATATTTACATAAAAGCATCACAGAGGGGCTTGAAAAATATTTTTATGTACTTTAAATGTATTTAATGTGTTGATATAAATATTATAAGTTTTATTCAGATTGCTTCCAGAACACTGAAATTGAGAAGCCATACCTTGGCCTATAGAGTATTACAGACTTTCATTGTATAGGAATGGAGACCACATCTGGTTCACTTTAAGAGTGATGTTGAAGGGCTTGTTTATAGTAACCTTTGACCTAGCCTTGAAAGCCTGAATTCCTTTGAAGACTCACATTTCTACAGGCAATTATTCATTACATCATGTATATAGAAGTTCTTTGTCTTACACATCTTGCCGCCAAATATAACGTATGACTTTAATCATAGATTTCAAATGATGCTAAGTAACTCCCCTTTTTCTAAGATAGCCACTTATTTTAAAGTAAGGCAATCTTATGTATACTCCCCTCTGTAACTGAATTTTAAACCCATAAAACTAATTGTAGTTTAGAATTCGTGGCCAATACCTTTAACATCAAAAATGGATAACACCTGGAATATTGCTCTGTATTGGACAAAGACTGTTAAAGACATTTGTTATTACCAGATGGATTGTTATGTTTGAATAAACATAAGTTAAACTGCAAGATACTTGATTCGATTGTTAAGAAAACTGATATGTGACAAACAAAGATTTCACGGAATGCCAATTTCCTACAGTGAGTAATAATGGATTTTGTTACAGAAATTGCAGAGAAAAGTAAACTTGGTTTTGTGTTTAATAAATGCTATACAGATAGTCAATTGTGGGCAAGTTTATATGAGCAATGTAAACAAGCTAAAGCAGCTATTGATAATAAACTGTTATGTTTAAATAAAACAAAAAAGAAAATTAGAAATGTTTTAAAATTGGTAGAAACCTTTGACACAATGATTCTTAGAACAGGAGTAGCTCCAACAAAATTGCAAGTAAAGGTGCAAGATTTAAAAAGTACACAGACAGACATTAAAGAGAAATCTGTATGTGTAACAGAAATTAAATGTACTAACTGTGATAGACTACAGGCAAGTATTTGTGATTTGGGAGAACAGTTGGATCTTAAATCTGAATTGATCTGTAAGCTTAGAAATGAAAATAAACAAATGTGTGTAATCACAAGGAGCGATCATAATTTGATACCCGAGACCGTTGATGTCACAGAAATATCATCCCAGTCTGATTTGCAACGTAGAAAATTGTTAGATAAGGCTGCAAAACTTAAATTAAAAATTCAAGAGCAGCTGATGAAAGTTACCAAAGATATTCCCCCATATAATCCATCAATGGATGCCTTTGGTAATGCAGACGTATTTGAGTCTAATTTATCTAAACATAATTTGAACGACGAGCAAAGAAATAGACTATTCAAAATTTGGCTGCCAACATACATTGCACGTAGACTGACCCCACTCATAAGTACCCCTAATGATGAAGATGGTGAAATAAACCATGGGAATGAGCGAGATAGATTGACACAATTAATAAGATTAACAACAGGAAATGAGCATGTGGATATTGAGGTTTTAGAAAAATTAAAACCAAATATAAATGAAGATGTCTTCAGTTTCCTTTTAAAATTTGAGCGTGCATACAGATTGGTAATGAGTATTCCTGATGATCAGACACCAAAATCTATGATAAATGCATTTGTAAAAAAAATTTAAATATCTTGATCCAATATCAATTGCATGCGCTCTCCAGTGTCAAAATATTGAGGACGCAGCATCATTTATTGATAGGATAAGACGGGAATCCAGACAACAAACAGTTAAAAAATCAGCAATATGTGTTTACTGTGTTACCCCAGGGTTTTCACAGTTCTCCAACATATTTTCATCAGGCATTGGCAAAAGTTTTGTCTAAGTTTTCTAGGCCAGAATGCTTGTTACAATATGTTGATGGTATGCTTTTGCAGACTGAAACTGAGGAAGAACACCTGATTCTGTTAAATGAATTATTTTTCCTTTTGCAGGATTCTGGTTTAAAACTGAACACGCGCAAAGTAACACTGATGCAACCAGAAGTACAATACTTGGGTGTACACATTGGTCCAGGACACAAGAAGCCAGTGCAGGAAAGAATCAAAACTATTTCTTCTCTTCCTGTACCGACTTCACACAAGGCCTTACGCCAGTTCCTAGGATTAATGATTTTTTCCAGAGAATTAATTGAAGGGTTCGCTGAAAAAGCTAAACCTTTATATGATCTCTTGAAAAATAGTGAATCTTCATTTGGACCATGGACAGATGAACATCAGAATGCATTTGAGGTACTTAAAAGAGACTTACAGGTTGCACCTGCTTTAGCGACAATACATCCAACTGCATCTTTTGCAATTCAAGTACATACTTCAGAGACGGCTGTCTCCGCAGTACTATTACAATTGCAACAAGAGATATGGAGAGTAGTGGGATATTTTTCTAAAATTCTTTCCCCAGTGGAAAGAGGGCTAGAAATTTGTGCCAGACATTTGGTAAGAGTACATTTTGCGGTAATGGCAACGGAACACATAGTGGGATTCAAAGACATAATTCTGCAAACACCACATACACCTTTGAAATTACTTCTTGAAAAAGGAATTCCAGGTGTGTCACATCAGAGATTTTCACAATGGTTAATAGCTCTATCACCAAAGCAAATTAAGGTAGAACATAAGGCAAAGTATGTACTTCCACAACTAATGCAATATGAGGGTAAACCCCATGAATGTTTAGCAGAAGTTGAAGAGAATTTTCTTTCTCTTTTTAGAAAGGAAGCAAGTGAATCTGATGAACCTGTGTTTGTTGACGGGTCCAGATTCTGTTCAGATGGGAAGTACTATACAGGTTATGCTATATGGTATCCAAAACGAGGATATTCAGTAGAGCATAAATTGCCAGGTCATTTGTCAGCACAGAGAGCAGAACTAGAAGCATTAAAAACAGTACTAACACTTGAGGAAAAAGAAGGGCGTCCCCTAGTGATATATAGTGATAGTTCATATGTGGTTAGATCACTAACAGAACATTTAGCTATATGGAAAAGAAGAGGGTTCGTAGATGCCTCAAATAAAGTGTTAGCACACAAAGAGACACTAGAGACCATATTTGGAATTGCGTCTCAAGAACCATGTTTACATGCTATAGTTAAAGTTCCTGCCCATCAAAAAGGTAAAGATTTACTTAGTGAAGAAAATGAAATAGCTGATAAATTAGCAAAAAGAGCAGCTTTAACTGGTGAAAATGCATTGCAGACAGAGCCTATGTCAGTAGCAGTGGTTAGAAAGACTAACACACAGCCTCCATCTTTTGCAGAAGAACAGGCAAAGGATTCGTCCCTTGCGGCTTCTCGGGGTGATCCAAAACCTCCATTTGTTCATGAGAACGGGGTTTTGTGTCATGACCAAAACGGAGAACTGTGTCCGGTCATGCCAGAACATCTAAAAGTGTTATTTACACAATATAATCATGAGAGTTTAGGTCATATTGGACAGCAGAAACTATTAGAGGTACTCAGAAATAAGTTTTATTGGGATAACATGGAAAAGACTGTACAACAGGTAGTACAATCATGTTTGATATGTGCTCAAATAAATCCCAGACCTAAAGGACAAAAACCACCTATACAACGTATAGCACCTGCAAATGGTCCTTGGTCTACTTTACAAATTGATTTCATTGGGCCATTACCAACAGGTAAGAATGGATTAAAATATGCGTTAGTAGTTGTGGATGTATTCTCTAAATGGTTAGAAGTAATTCCACTGACTAAAGATGATTCACAAAAAACGGCTGAAGCATTATGGACACACATTTTCTCAAGATGGGGATTTCCTAGACTTCTAGAGTCAGACAGAGGTACCCATTTCACAGGGAAAATCATGCAAGCACTGTGTGCTATTCTAGGCATAGAGCAGAGATTTCATGTTCCATATCATCCACAATCTGCTGGGATTGTGGAACGTATGAATCGAACATTGAAATCTAGACTTTCAAAAATGTTACGTGAGAAAGGCAACACATGGGTACAGGCACTTCCTGCTGTACTTATGGGTATTCGAGGCACTATTTCTTCAACTACACAATACACTCCATTTGAATTGATGACAGGTAGGAAAATGCAGTTGAATTTTCCTAATGAACCATATTTGTCTACCCCACAGAAAGATGCAATTGCTAAAAATAAATGGTTGCAAATGCTGCAGGAAAATTTGGAGCAAATTCTTCCACATGCAGCTACTCGTATGTGCAAAATGGCACCTCCTGATTTTTCAAAGTTTTTAAAGGGGGGTATGGTCATGATAAAAACTTTTAGGAAAACTGGACCTTGGGAGGCAAACTGGGAAGGTCCTTATAACATAACAGATACAATGGGACAAACAATGGTACAAGTGCAAAGACCTCTTGATGGTTCACGGAATAAACGGAGGCAAAATTGTTTTTGGGTTCATGCAGATCAGTGCAAATTGTATAAACCTACAACATAATCTGATAATATATTGATACTGCTTTGTTTTTCTTAGTCTATTTTAGATAATTTGTAAGCAGACCTACAGACGAAAGTTGGCCGGTGACAGACGATGTGTTCGCAAAGACAACCGTGTAGCAGAAAGAAGTTGTTCGTCAGCATCCTGCTAACATTGATGACTACAGTTCTTGTAATAGTTATTTTTAAGATGAACAAAACGACTTTCAATCAGGAATTAAAGAATGACTTATTGGGAAATATTAGAAAAAAGAGAGACAATGAACAAGTATTGAAAGGCCATGTTTGTTTCGGGACAAAAGATGGCTATCTACAAGTATGCAATGTGCAAATTAATTTCACAGGAGATAGTGTTATTAATTTAAACATTACAATAGGTCCTAATGATTTATTTAGTTGGACCAAAGGTTCATTTGTACAAGACAATGTAAAAACGGGATCATGGGAACTTACCATATTACAAAATGCATATATCATGATTGTAGTTAATGGAGAGGAAATGGTAAATTGGTCAGGTGACATGTATGTGAATGTTGCACAAACTTCAGTAACAACACGAGGACGAGGTGGTGAGGTACTTTATACAATACAATATTGGCTTATACATTTAGAGCCAGAATTCCTCTTAAAAAACAATACTCCAGGTATACCTTGGATATGGGAAATACGAGCATCTAGGGAATCGTTGACAGTAAGAGTTAACATGATGTTTCTGGTAACTGATTATGTTTTGCGAGATATTATAATGAAGCCTAGTCTTGTAGATATCCAGGAAGGAAAGGAAAGACTTAGATTAACATGTAGTACACATATGAGTTTACCCCCTGAGTCTGTAATGACATGGAAAAGGGAAGGAATGTTTTTGGGTAGTATGTCACATACAACGCCAAAGGTTATTCACAGAGGTGTACTAGGAAAGGTGGATTTCGTCGAAAGAAATGTTTGTTTTCTATTTAGACAATCCTACCTACAGTGATAGTGGAAACTATCAATGTTGTATAATGTTAAGAAATCATCACGAGAGATGTGGTGATGTTAAGGTAAATGTATTCTCACCCAGAATGATAGAATGCAAAAATAAGGTTTTTAAGTTATCAAGTCCCTTTCAATTGAATCATTTTCAATCAAAGCCTTTGTTATTAGATGGGAAATTTGCAACAATAGTTTGGCATTTTAATGTTTCTCAGTGGAAAATGTCAACTAAATTTCCACAATGTAAGGAACATTTATTAAATATGGAACGAGGCTTAGAACATTGGTTTGGAGGAAGTAAAGTATCAAACAGGAAAAAAAAGAGATATTGTAGAAGGTATTATGGCTGGATTTGGTACTATAGGAAGTATCACCAATTCTATGGATATTCAAACATTAAAGAATGATTTGGGAACTGTAGGGTTAATAGGGGAAAAGGATTGCATATTCAAAGAGGTTTAAATCAAATATTGAAAAATATGGTTATGAACACAGCCTCTGTTATTGCACCCTCTGTTCAACATTTACAGGAAGCTACTTTGGCATTAATGAGAAATGCAGAGTCATCCCAGGTAGCCAAAGCTTGTTTAGAGATACAAGTTGAATATTCTACAGATTTTAAGGTGATGGCACAAGCATTACAAGGTGGTGTTACTCCTATAGAACTCAAACGTAGTTTACCTGAGCAGTTTGCATTCGCAACAAATCATACAGATTTATGGGTTAACAAATGGTTGGGATGCAACAATGATATATGTATAAGTTCTTCTTTAATACCAATTTCTGGTATTGAAAAAACACTATTTTCAATGTCGATATTAGGAATTCCTATTAGTAACACACAATTATTATTTTATAAATTACAATATCCTGATTTTGTATCTTACAATGACATTACTGAACTTGAACAGGTAGATCTTTCTAGTTGTCTACATTTTGCATCCAAAATAATATGTTTAAATAACCAAGTTGAAACCATTTATCATTCATGTTTTCATAACCAAAGTTCATGTTCCGGTAAAATTAAAACAGTTAAAAATCCTCATGAAATTGTAACTCCCATAGAAAAAGACAAAGTATGTGCACAGGTTATGTCAAATAATGAGTTAGTAAGAGCTACATTTTCAGAATGTACACATTCAGAAACATTACAGAAAGGTTTATATTGTATCAATGGGGGTCCACTGATAATACATATACAAGGAACTCAAGTTAACATATCGAAGAGTCCTGTACAAGAGATAGATATTATGCCTATTCAATTAAATGTTTCACAAACAAATGAGTTTCCATGGAGAAAATGGGCAGATGAGATTAGGAAAGACAAGATATTATTATATTCGTTACAAAAACAGTTGAAAGAAACAGAAATTCAATTTGAACATGAACAGGGTAAATTAAAGGTGATCGAACATGAATGGTCAATTGTTTCTAGTTCCTCTTGGTGGAAAGACATAATTAAAAGTACAAACACACTTGCTAAATCATCTGTAGGATCAGCAATTGTAAATATTTTATTTCATCCATTTATTATTGTTATATGTGTATCTATAATATGTATTGTTTTACAAGTAATTATGCAATGTAGAATTAGAAAAATGTATATAATTGTAAATGAAAAGGTTAAACAGAAGGAGGATACACTAAAGGAAACTGTAAACAGGGTAATACACAATACTTCCAAGGAATCTCAGATACTGGGTAGCTATGAACACATATCTTCTTATACCCAATGACTGTGATATAAAATGTGATACGAATGATGTATGAATGGACAGGTAAATAAAATTTTGTTATGGTTTATAAATAAACCATAAACAGAGGGAAATGTAGAATATTGCATATTCTGTATATTCCTATTCAAATACATATTAAGGTGTGGCTGTATAATGGGTTAAACAGAACAGATGGTGTTTCCTATTCTGTACCATGAGGTCTCTGGAATTTGCTGTATAAGAGATTTGGGGTGGTCTTTATATGGAGAATTTCCTTATATGGCTATTCTAAATTACATGTTATGACGTAATTTAGGCTATAAAGGGCAGAGGACAAAGGACCACGTTCTCTTGCCTTTCCTGCTAGATCCGATGTCCTGAATTGCTGATACAAAGACGACTCTGTAACTCCATTAAGACATACCATCTGTTAAGTATATTATGATTTGCTATTGAAGTAGAATAAATACTTATTTTTTATAAAGAACGTCAGATTGCGTATTAATACTTTTCAATAATATAGACATATATTATTGTGGCGAGCATTTGGCCCAAGACTATATATACATATATATATAAAAGACTTATTCAACTAAATAAACACACAGGCAGATATTACAGACTCCTAATCTTTACTCTAGATCGACCCATGCTGGAAACCCCTTCCTAGCTGTAATGCTAAAACTTAACCTTTAATTGGATAGAATAAAACAATGTGAACACTTCTAGAAAAAATAATAATGATAATAATATTAACAGTGAAAACAAAAAATAAAAAATAATAAGAAATAAAAACAAGGAGTGGTGCCTTTATAGCTGTGGTAATGGACAATAGCACAAATAGAGTAAATCAACTCGTTGTCCTTGACAACCACCTAAAGGTCGAGATCTAAAGTCCAAACTAGTCACTGATCAGGGATAGTAACGGGAGAAAACCAGAGTAATACTTCACATGCCCTCAAAAAAGAAACCTGTATGGGAGGGCTGAAAAGTATTGAAAACAGGTGCTCACAAGCAACAATGTTGCACAGATAGCAAGTAACACTGTGGGATAAATCTTGTAGCAAAAGCATATAAATGCCGAGACTCCCATACAGTGAAAATACAGGAATCCCCCCCACATCCAGCAGGGTAAATGGTCTAAATAGGCTGAAAAAAAACGGCAAATGATAGATCCTAACTCCAGTAATCCCTCCTAGTAAACCTCCAAGAACTATAAAGAACTCTGGATCAGTGCAAATAAACTAGACTGACTAAAGTAACGAAACCTGGAACCACTCCTGACTAGACTACCTAACGCGCGTTTCAGCGCTTCTAAATGCGCTCTCTTTTATATGTGACGAGCCGGCAACATGAAGAGGGAGTGGCGGACTTGATCGCGCCGAAAACCGGCGTTCAAATCAGTACCGCCCATTCTGAGTCCGTCACTGGATGATTGACAGGACATGCTAGGACATGCTAATGCGTCTCTGGTGTCCCATCACCTAAACGCTCAATCAGAGATAACCATACAAAACCCTAAATGATTACAAATACAGAATGAAAAAATAATGATAATAAACAAATCCTTGTTTCATGGCTATGACTCATGCTTTGCACATAACAGCAAGGTCATATAAATCTGAATCAATAAAAATAAAATAAATAATAAATAATATATGGAAAATATACATAGAATAATAAAGAAATATGATCCATCATCAATAATAATATTCGCACATATAAGGAAGGGTACAATAATAGTATTCAGTTATCTTATCCAGGACTCTCATCTCTTAAAGGGACAGACATATGTGATCAATGTTATTCAAATTGTAACAAAAGTATTTACAAAGATAATTGAAGTATATACAAACTAAGGAGAGATGCATTACTGATGGTGTCAAATAATGCTCTCAGTGTAGCTCATTTTTCGATGAAGGGAGTGAACGTAAACCCCTCATTTAGACCATTGGGGGCCAGTGTATTGAAACTGTAAATCCAAAAGGATTCTCTTCTGAGGAGGGTACGATCTAAGTCGCCTCCTCTCCGGCCCAGTAGCACTTTCTCAACCCCAGCAAATTTTACCCCTCTTGTGTCGCCATGGTGGTAATTCCTAATATGTCTAGCAACTGGGGTGTCTTTGAGGTTTCTGACTGAATGTATGTGTTCCATAACTCGCCTCTTGAAGGGGCGTATAGTTTTCCCAACATACCTAAGTCCACAGATACAGGTCAATAGGTATATGATGCCTTTCGTGTTACAGTTAAAGAAGTGTTTTACTTGACATACTGAGTTGTCAATCAGATTTGGAAGTATTTTTGAATCTTTCATCGTGTATTGGCAGGCTACACACTTGCCACATTGGTAGGTACCTTTCACTGAAAGCCAATTGGTAGTGGCGCATCTAGAGGATAGGTGGCTGGAAACCAAGACATTTTAAATTTCTACCTCGTCGTGCAGTGAGAGAGACAAATGGAGTCACTGCTCCCTTAAGTTGGGGATCTTGAGAGATCAGTGGCCAGAATCTGCCCAATATCCGTTTGGATTGGTCCCATCCGGAGTCAAACGTTGCTATGCAACGAATGGGTTCCTGTTTGGATGGTACTGCCTTATCTTTTAGACGGTCCTCTCTGTTGCTCAATAATGCCCTTTGATAAGCCCTCTTGAGGCAGCGGTTTGGGTACCCCCTCTCTTTGAATCTCAATCTAAGGAGTTTTGCTTGACTGATGAATTCCTCCACTGTTGAGCAATTTCTCCTTAAACGGAGGTATTGTCCAACCGGGATCCCGTTTTTGAGGGGGGTCGGGTGGTAGCTATCCCACCTCAACATGGTATATGTTGAGGTGGGCTTCCTGTAGAGGGTGGTATCAATCTCCAAGTCTTTAGAGATGCTGAAGGTGCAGTCTAGAAAATTAAGTGTGGATCCACTAATCTCAAACGTGAATCTTAGGTTGAGATCATTGGAATTCAGTTTTTCCACAAAGGATCTGAAGGAGTCCTCCGTGCCTGTCCATACAACGAGGACATCATCGATAAATCTCTTCCACAAGAAAATATATCTTGTGAATTCCGCATTGACGTCTGAGAACACCACATTTTCCTCCCACCACCCCAGGTGCAGGTTGGCATATGATGGGGCACAAGACGTACCCATAGCTGTGCCCTGCACCTGGTGGTAGAACTGGCCATCAAAAAAGGAAGAAATTGTGGGTCAAAACAAATCTCAGTAGGTTAATCACGAATTGCGTATGGCATTCATGTCTCGGACCACGTGTGGCAAGAAAACATTTGGTATGCTTTAAGCCTTGAGTGTGGGGGATCGATGAATATAGGGCCTCTACGTCGAGGCTGCACAAAAGTGCATTACTTGGTATATTGAGAGAGGCTAGACATTGTAATGTATCCTTTGTATCTCTCAAGTACTCATACCAAGTGTTTTCTTGCCACGCGTGGTCCGAGACATGAATGCCATACGCAAATCGTGATTAACCTACTGAGATTTGTTTTGACCCACAATTTCTTCCTTTTTGATGGCCAGTTCTACCACCAGGTGCAGGGCACAGCTATGGGTACGTCCTGTGCCCCATCATATGCCAACCTGCACCTGGGGTGGTGGGAGGAAAATGTGGTGTTCTCAGACGTCAATGCGGAATTCACAAGATATATTTTCTTGTGGAAGAGATTTATCGATGATGTCCTCGTTGTATGGACAGGCACGGAGGACTCCTTCAGATCCTTTGTGGAAAAACTGAATTCCAATGATCTCAACCTAAGATTCACGTTTGAGATTGGTGGATCCACACTTAATTTTCTAGACTGCACCTTCAGCATCTCTAAAGACTTGGAGATTGATACCACCCTCTATAGGAAGCCCACCTCAACAAATACCATGTTGAGGTGGGATAGCTACCACCCGACCCCCCTCAAAAACGGGATCCCGGTTGGACAATACCTCCGTTTAAGGAGAAATTGCTCAACAGTGGAGGAATTCATCAGCCAAGCAAAACTCCTTAGATTGAGATTCAAAGAGAGGGGGTACCCAAACCGCTGCCTCAAGAGGGCTTATCAAAGGGCATTATTGAGCAACAGAGAGGACCTTCTAAAAGATAAGGCAGTACCATCCAAACAGGAACCCATTCGTTGCATAGCAACGTTTGACTCCGGATGGGACCAATCCAAACGGATATTGGGCAGATTCTGGCCACTGATCTCTCAAGATCCCCAACTTAAGGGAGCAGTGACTCCATTTGTCTCTCTCACTGCACGACGAGGTAGAAATTTAAAAGATGTCTTGGTTTCCAGCCACCTATCCTCTAGATGCGCCACTACCAATTGGCTTTCAGTGAAAGGTACCTACCAATGTGGCAAGTGTGTAGCCTGCCAATATATGATGAAAGATTCAAAAATACTTCCAAATCTGATTGACAACTCAGTATGTCAAGTAAAACACTTCTTTAACTGTAACACGAAAGGCATCATATACCTATTGACCTGTATCTGTGGACTTAGGTATGTTGGGAAAACTATACGCCCCTTCAAGAGGCGAGTTATGGAACACATACATTCAGTCAGAAACCTCAAAGACACCCCAGCTGCTAGACATATTAGGAATTACCACCATGGCGACACAAGAGGGGTAAAATTTGCTGGGGTTGAGAAAGTGCTACTGGGCCGGAGAGGAGGCGACTTAGATCGTACCCTCCTCAGAAGAGAATCCTTTTGGATTTACAGTTTCAATACACTGGCCCCCAATGGTCTAAATGAGGGGTTTACGTTCACTCCCTTCATCGAAAAATGAGCTACACTGAGAGCATTATTTTACACCATCAGTAATGCATCTCTCCTTAGTTTGTATATACTTCAATTATTGAGCGTTTAGGTGATGGGACACCAGAGACGCATTAGCATGTCCTGTCAATCATCCAGTGACGGACTCAGAATGGGCGGTACTGATTTGAACGCCGGTTTTCGGCGCGATCGAGTCCGCCACTCCCTCTTCATGTTGCCGGCTCGTCACATATAAAAGAGCCGTCAAGGGGACGGTAAGACGCTTTACCTCTGACGAAGGTGCATTTAGAAGCACTGAAACGCGCGTTAGGTAGTCTAGTCAGGAGTGGTTCCAGGTTTCGTTACTTTAGTCAGTCTAGTTTATTTGCACTGATCCAGAGTTCTTTATAGTTCTTGGAGGTTTTCTAGGAGGGATTACTGGAGTTAGGATCTATCATTTGGCGTTTTTTTTCAGCCTATTTAGACCATTTACCCTGCTGGATGTGGGGGGGATTCCTGTATTTTCACTGTATGGGAGTCTCGGCATTTACATGCTTTTGCTACAAGATTTATCCCACAGTGTTACTTGCTATCTGTGCAACATTGTTGCTTGTGAGCACCTGTTTTCAATACTTTTCAGCCCTCCCATACAGGTTTCTTTTTTGAGGGCATGTGAAGTATTACTCTGGTTTTCTCCCGTTACTATCCCTATCAGTGACTAGTTTGGACTTTAGATCTCGACCTTTAGGTGGTTGTCAAGGACAACGAGTTGATTTACTCTATTTGTGCTATTGTCCATTACCACAGCTATAAAGGCACCACTCCTCATTTTTATTTCTTATTATTTTTTATTTTTTGTTTTCACTGTTAATATTATTATCATTATTTTTTTCTAGAAGTGTTCACATTGTTTTATTCTATCCTATTAAAGGTTAAGTTTTAGCATTACAGCTAGGAAGGGGTTTCCAGCCTTGGTCGATCTGGAGTAGAGATTAGGAGTCCCCTATCTCTCTCTAGTTATTCCTCCTTGGTATTCTTTCTATAAACGTATGTAAGGGTTACCTCCTTTTTTGGATTCCCCTGGACACACTTACAGGCTGGTTGCCCTAGGCAACTGGCTTTTTGTCTTTTCTCTTCAGGTATATCACCTACACTGCGCATTGGGTTACGCTGACGGCTGCCAAGCATGGAATGCGTGGCTCTGCAGAGGAGTTGGTGAAACCGCCACGACTTGCAGGCAGGCCTGCTGCCACCTCCTCTACTCCTCCTACTCTATCCTCTTCCATAACCTCCTCGGCTGAGTCCTCTTCCGCTGCTGCGTCTTGCTCCACATCAACGGCACCCCCCCCCAACGCCCCAGGTACTATTCCACATCCCGGATACGGCAGTGTCACGCCGTCTTGGGTTTGACTTGCTTGAAAGCAGCACTCCTGTCCGCCCTGAACGCACAGATGGAAAAGTGGCTGACTCCGTAGCAACTGGATATCGGCAAAGTGGTTTGTGACAACGGAACAAATTTGTTGGCGGCATTGAAGTTGGGCAAGTTGACACATGTGCCGTGCATAAGTACACAGGCTTACAGGACATCCTGAAGCAGGCCAGGAAGGTGTGTGGCCATTTCAGGCATTTCTACACGGCCATGGCGCACTTTGCAAATATCCAGCGGCAAAACAACATGCCAGTGAGGCGCTTGATTTGCGACAGCCCGACACGTTGGAATTCAACACTCCTAATGTTCGACCGCCTGCTCCAACAAGAAAAAGCCGTTAATAAATATTTGTATGACCGGGGTGCTAGGACAGCCTCTGGGGAGCTGGGGATTTTTTTGCCACGTTACTGGACGCTCATGCGCAATGCCTGTAGGCTCATGCGTCCTTTTGAGGAGGTGACAAACCTAGTCAGTCGAACCGAAGGCACCATCAGCGACATCATACCATTTGTTTTCTTCCTGGAGTGTGCCCTGCGAAGAGTGCTGGATCAGGCCGTAGATCAGCGTGAAGAGGAAGAGGAAGAGTTGTGGTCACCATCACCCCCAGAAACAGCCTTATCAGCATCGCTTGCTGGACCTGCAGCAACGCTGGAAGAGGATTGTGAGGAAGAGGAGTCAGAGGAGGAATGTGGCTTTGAGGAGGAGGAGGAAGACCAACCACAACAGGCATCCCAGGGTGCTCGTTGTCACCTATCTGGTACCCATCGCGTTGTACGTGGCAGGGGGAAGAACATACCTTCATTGAGATCACTGAGGAGGAGGAACGGGAAATGAGTAGCTCGGCATCCAACCTTGTGCAAATGGGGTCTTTCATGCTGTCGTGCCTGTTGAGGGACCCTCGTATAAAAAGGCTGAAGGAGAACGACCTGTACTGGGTGTCCACGCTACTAGAGCCCCGGTATAAGCAGAAAGTTGCGGAAATGTTACCGAATTACAACAAGTCGGAAAGGATGCAGCATTTGCAAAATAAATTAAAAAGTATGCTTTACACAGCGTATAAGGGTGATGTCACAGCACAACGGGAATCTAACAGGGGAAGAGGTGAAAGTCATCCTCCTCCTCCCACGACCATGCCGACAAGGACAGGACGCTTTAACCCCTTAAGGACACATGACATGTCTGACACGTCTTGATTCCATTTTATTCCAGAGGTTTGGTCCTTAAGGGGTTAAAGACGTGTTGTTGATAGAGGACATGTGGAGATTTTTAAGTCCTACGCATCGCCACAGGCCTTCGGGATCCACCCTCAGAGAACAACTCGACCAACAGGTAGCAGACTACCTCGCCTTAACTGCAGATATCGACACTCTGAGAAGCGATGAACCCCTTGACTACTGGGTGTGCAGGCTTGACCTGTGGCCTGAGCTATCCCAATTTGCGATAGAACTTCTGGCCTCCCCCGCTTCAAGTGTCCTGTCAGAAAGGACCTTCAGTGCAGCAGGAGGTATTGTCACTGAGAAGAGAAGTCACCTAGGTCAAAAAAGTCTAGATTACCTCACCTTTATTAAGATGAATGAGGGATGGATCCCGAAGGGACTGACAGTGGGCGATACATTCGACTAAAAAAGGCCTGATGAGATGAGCTGCCTTGGGCTAAAAATGGTCCACACACTGCTGTATTTTAGCTCTGAATGCCGGTTGACTTGCGTGACTTATCCGCCACCAACTAGGGTTCAAGCCGCAATGTTTTAGGGCACTTTCTGCCTGGGAAACAAACATCAATTTTTCTGGCCGCTGCTACAGCAGCGGCTGCAACAATACCTAATTTTTCAGGCATGTGTACATGCCTAATTTTTCGTCCCTCTGGTGCTGCACTGTGGCTTCAAAAACCAAACCAAAAAAAGGCACATAAGAGGGATTAAACTGATAGGAATAGTACTACTTAACACACCACTCCTATCTGGTGGCACATTAGATTGCACGCGCAGTGCCCCAAATTTCAAGTAGGAGGACCGACCAAGCATCTTTTTCCATCTTCCGGTTCCTAAAATCGATGTCATATACACGTCCCCTGATAGGGCGCCAGCTCGTTATTCTCTTGGGTGCCAGCTCGTTATTCTCTTTTTCACTTCACTAGGGACACTTTACTGCACTATGGGCACTTAAACCCACTCTTTGTCTTGCACACTGTTATTCCTAGCCAGCATCTGTGATGGGAAATCAGGCAGTCATCTAAACGTTTAGATTGAGCTTTAGCTTAGAACACCCTTGAAGGTGTTTAAGGAGATTAGGGCTAGTTTATAGGATTCTTCTTAGACCTCTCTAGGTCTTTATAGCCCTTCTACCTATCCAGCATTTCTGGAAACTAGCTAAGAGAAAGCGTGGCTGTGTGATACATTTAACTTTATATCACCTTATTGACACTTTATCACTCCGGTCTCCATACTCTCTGCCTATACCCATCTATTTAGAGGGAATTTCCTTGCCCCTGCCAATATTATATAATAGGAAATAGTATTACCATTATTACACAATTAGGTCTCTGAGGACAGGTGTCAATCCATATCTGCCAAGTGACCCTATGTAGGGGGAACAGTCCCTATTCTGCTCTGTGTCAGTGTGTATCAGGGTCTCTGAGGACAGGTGTCAATCCATATCTGCCAAGTGACCCTATGTAGGAGGAACAGTCCCTATTCTGCTCTGTGTCAGTGTGTATCAGGGTCTCTGAGGACAGGTGTCAATCCATATGTCAAGGTGTCAATATGTCATATGTCAGGTGTCAATCCATATCCATTGTTATTTAGGAATGTTAGGTGATTTATGCCCTTTATGGATTAAAACCAGACTCTGCATCAACTGTGTAATTTTCCATGGGAGTTTTGCCATGGATCCCCCTCCGGCATGCCACAGTCCAGGTGTTAGTCCCCTTGAAACAACTTTTCCATCACTATTGTGGCCAGAAAGAGTCCCTGTGGGTTTTAAAATTCGCCTGCCCATTGAAGTCAATGGCGGTTCGCCCGGTTCGCCGGTTCGCGAACGTTTGAGGAAGTTCGCGTTCGCCGTTCGCGAACCGAAAATTTTATGTTTGCGACATCACTATTCTCTAGTTTGTTAGTTTTCTATTTTGGGTTACCCTCCGTATTTTAGTGTACCCAATATTGGCTCTTTTCTAGCTCTCTTTGTCTTTAGTAATTGGATAAATGTAGGTGGGCAACAACCTGTCAGGGTACCTGTGGTCTCTACCTCCAAAAGAGGTAGAGACTTAGCTGTTCCACCATCCAGACGGTCTGATGACTCCCTTCCCCGCGGTCTATCCGGTCATGCAAGGCCGGCCGCGAGGGAGTGACTGCCTTTTACACCATCTAGGCAGGAAGTCATCATCAGGACACTCCCCCGGATCGACCTGTCAGTCAATTGCTGCAGGACCAATCAGGACGTCTCGGAGGTGTGGTTACTGCTCTGAACAGGGTATTTAACAGAGCTTCCTTCATTAGCTCATTGCCCTGTCGTGGTTCTAGCTTGTTCTAGTCACTCAGTGCTTGTGTATTCTATTTTCTCTTTTGGTTTTGACCCGGCTTGTTTACCTTACTCTGCTTATCTCTGTTACCCTTGATTCGGCTTGTCTCTCGCTTACCTGTCTTCTGTTACCCTCGACCTCGGCTTGTCTTTGACCATTCTATACGGTACTACTTACGTTAGTCCGGCCATTCTAAGGTCCGGTATACGTATCTGGCTACTGTTTGTACTCTGCGTGTTGGATCCCTGTCCCGATCCTGACATTACGACAGGGCCAATGGATCCTGCAAGTACAAACAGTCAGCTGGCTTCTCCTGATCCTAGGTTTGAAGCCATGGATCACAGAATGGATCAGATGGCGCTTGCGCTACAGGCTCTATTATCTCGTGCCAATAACCCACCAGAGGAGATACGTAATACCCCTGTTTCTCCTGTCAGTTTAGGTCTAGAGGTAGCCACAGTGGGTGCTTCTTCTCGCATTACCCCCCCAGTACGCTATGGTGGGACTCCTGAGAAGTGTCGTGGTTTTTTAAACCAAGTTAGTATCCACTTTGAATTGCAACCCCGCTCTTATCCTACAGATAGGGCAAAGGTAGGATTTATTATCACCCTACTTATTGAGAAAGCTCTGAGATGGGCCAACCCACTATGGGAGAACGATAACCCATTAGTGTATAACTATAACGCATTTGTAGCTGCTTTTAGAAGAACATTTGATCCTCCAGGTAGAAAGGTTAATGCAGCCAGATTACTGTTGCGCCTGAGACAGGAGAACCGAACACTGGTGGATTATGCACTAGAGTTCAGGTCTCTGGCGTCAGAAGTCAAGTGGAATGAGCAGGCGTATATGGATGTATTTTTGAATGGCCTATCTGAAGTAATCCTTGATGAGGTTGCTACCAGAGAACTCCCTGAGAATTTAGAAGATTTAATTTCGTTCATCTCTCGTATAGATGAACGTTTAAGAGAGAGACAGAACACTCGAGAGAGGAACCGGAGACCTTCTTTTAGGTTAGCCCCCGCTTTTCCAAGTCCTGACTCCACGGTATCTTTGCTTCCTGAACCTATGCAGATAGGTTATACCCGCCTCTCTGAGGAGGAAAGACAGTACAGGAGAAGAGAGGGTTTGTGTATGTATTGTGGAGCCAAGGGTCACTTACTCTCGAACTGTCCTAACCGTCCGGGAAACGCTCGCACCTAAGTCTCTCTAGAGGACAAGCCTTGGGTGTTTCTATTTTGTCCTCTACTCCTAATTATAAAGATCACAGGCTTCTGCTACCAGTTTTCTTAACTTGGGAGAAGGAAGTAGTAAGGGCTATGGCATTGATAGATTCCGGTGCTGCTGAGAATTTTATCGACCAAGCCTTTGCTATTAAGAACAATTTCCCATCCCAGCTAAGGGAGACACCCTTGGCCGTTGAGGCCATAGATGGTAGACCACTACTAGACCCTGTTATCTTTCGTGAAACCATACCCATTAGTTTAAATGTTGGTATCCTACACGTGGAGAATTTATCTCTTTTGCTCATTTCATCCCCTTCCGTTCCCATAGTTCTGGGGTACCCATGGTTGAAGAAACATAACCCTATTATCGATTGGGAGTTAGGGGAGGTACTCTCGTGGGGCCAGGGTTGCCAGGATAGGTGTTTATGCAAGGTTTCTCCATTAGCTAATGTTAACATACCTGAGACTCCTATTCAGTCCACAGAAAGACAGATACCAGACCTTTACCTAGACTTAAAGGCAGTATTTGACAAGAAGAATGCCGATTCTTTGCCGCCACACAGGCCATTTGATTGTAAAATTAAGCTCCTACCTGGGACTATGCCTCCGAGGGGCCATGTATATCCTTTGTCTGTTCAGGAAAACTTGGTTCTAGAGGAGTATATTCGGGAGAACTTAGAAAAGGGATTCATTAGGAGGTCTTCTTCCCCGGCCGGGGCTGGGTTCTTTTTCGTTAAGAAAAAGGATGGCACGCTGAGACCTTGTATCGATTACCGAGGCTTGAATAAAATAACTGTTAGAAATGCCTATCCTATTCCACTTATTACCGAGTTATTTGATCGTCTTAAGGGCTCCAAAATCTTCACCAAGTTAGATCTCAGAGGGGCATATAATTTGGTGAGAGTCCAGCAGGGACACAAGTGGATGACGGCGTTCAATACTCGGTACGGTCGCTATGAATACACAGTTATGCCGTTTGGACTTTGCAATGCTCCTGCAGTATTTCAGGATCTGATTAATGAGGTACTTAGGGAGTTTCAACATGATTGTGTCATTGTCTACCTAGACGACATACTGATACACTCTAGGGAGATTGAAACTCACCATAGACAGGTCAGAGCGGTATTACAGAAACTTCTGCAACATGGTCTATACTGTAAATTGGAAAAATGCAGCTTTGATCAGTCTCAGATAGATTTTCTTGGTTACGTGATTTCTGGGGAAGGTTTTAAGATGGACCCTGACAAACTCCAGTCTATTTTAGATTGGCCATTACCTAAGGGACTCAAGGCTATTCAGAGGTTTATTGGTTTCTCCAATTATTATAGGCGCTTCATTAAGGGTTACTCGTCTATTATTGCGCCCATTACCAATATGACCAAACAGGGGGCAGAAACTAAGACGTGGTCTCCTGAAGCTCTCGCTGCTTTCAAGAGGCTCAAAGAACTTTTTGCTTCTGCTCCAATATTAGTCCATCCTGATACGACTTTGCCGTTTCTACTCGAGGTCGATACCTCTGAGACAGGAGTAGGTGCGGTTCTGTCACAAAGATTAGCAGTAGATAAACCATTACACCCGTGTGTTTTTTTTCCTGGAAACTTTCTGGGGCTGAGAGCAGATATGACATCGGAGACAGGGAACTTTTAGCAGTCATTAAAGCCTTAAAGGAGTGGAGACATTTGTTGGAGGGGACCCTACACCCTATTACGATTTTGACAGACCACAAAAACTTGTCATATATTGGGGAGGCTAAGCGCTTATCCTCTAGACAAGCTCGTTGGTCCTTATTCCTGACTCACTTCAATTATGTACTGACTTACAGACCTGGTTCTAAAAACTCTAAAGCCGATGCATTATCTCGCCAATATGAACCTTCTACTGTACCTGAACCAGTTCTTTCTTCTATAGTTCCGAAGTGCAATATCATTGCTAATACGAATCTCAGGATTCATTCTCCATTACTGGCCGAGATCATTAAGTTGCAACATCTCGCACCTAAACAGACCCCTGCGGGTCGTCATTTCGTTCCTCCTGCTTTTCAACTGGAACTTTTACAGTGTTTACATAATAGCAAGATGGCGGGACATCCTGGTATTCGCAAAACTTACGCCTTGATCTCTAAGGACTTCTGGTGGTCTACTTTACGGAGGGATGTTGAGGAGTTCATCGCTGCATGTGAAGTTTGTACTAAAACCAAACAACCCCATACGCTTCCATGTGGACTCCTGCAACCCTTGGAGGTTCCAGGGAAACCATGGTCCTGTTTGGCCATGGACTTTATTGTCGATCTACCTATCTCTAAAAGACAGACTGTTATCCTCACCGTGGTTGACAGGTTTACTAGGATGGCACACTTCATTCCCCTGCCTAAACTTCCGTCTTCTCCCGAATCGGCAGAGATATTCGCCAAGGAGATTTTTCGCTTACATGGAATACCCTCTCAAATTGTATCGGACAGAGGCTCCCAATTTGTTTCCCGTTTTTGGAGGTCCTTCTGCTCTCAACTTGGTATTAAATTAAACTTTTCCTCTGCCTATCATCCTCAGTCTAACGGAGCTGCTGAACGTACCAACCAGAAAATTGAACAATATTTACGATGCTTTGTTTCTGAACACCAGGATGATTGGGTCGGTTTGATTCCTTGGGCGGAGTTTGCACACAACAATCTCGTTTGCGATTCTACTCATTCAAGCCCCTTCTTCATGAATTATGGTTTTCATCCGTCTATTCTTCCTTCGGATTCTCCTTCCCAGGGGGTGCCGTCGGTTGATGTTCATGTTGCCAATTTGAGGAAGTTGTGGGATCAAACTCGACAAATCCTTGTGCACAACTCTATGTTGGTCAAGAAACACGCTGATAAACGTAGAAGGGCGGCTCCGGTCTTTGTTCCAGGTGATAGGGTATGGCTGAGCACGAGGAACATCCGTTTAAAAGTGCCCTCCATGAAGTTCGCTCCTCGGTATATTGGACCCTACAGGGTGCTGACCCGTATCAATCCGGTTGCGTATCGTTTAGCTCTTCCTAATACCTTACGCATTCCGAACTCGTTTCACGTTTCATTGCTGAAACCACTCATATGTAACAGATTTTCCTCCACAATAGCCCCTCCTCACTCCGTTCAGGTGGAGGGTCAGGAGGAGTATGAGGTCAACTCTATTTTTGATTCTCGAATCTCCCGGGGGAGAGTACAATATCTGGTTGATTGGAAGGGATATGGTCCTGAGGAGAGGAGTTGGGTACCTCAGGAGGATGTTCATGCTCCCCGTCTCCGCAGGGCGTATCACTCTCGCTTCCCATCTCGTCCCGGTTCATTCCGCCCGGTGGGCGTATCTGAGAGGGGGGGTACTGTCAGGGTACCTGTGGTCTCTACCTCCAAAAGAGGTAGAGACTTAGCTGTTCCACCATCCAGACGGTCTGATGACTCCCTTCCCCGCGGTCTATCCGGTTAATGCAAGGCCGGCCGCGAGGGAGTGACTGCCTTTTACACCATCTAGGCAGGAAGTCATCATCAGGACACTCCCCCGGATCGACCTGTCAGTCAATTGCTGCAGGACCAATCAGGACGTCTCGGAGGTGTGGTTACTGCTCTGAACAGGGTATTTAACAGAGCTTCCTTCATTAGCTCATTGCCCTGTCGTGGTTCTAGCTTGTTCTAGTCACTCAGTGCTTGTGTATTCTATTTTCTCTTTTGGTTTTGACCCGGCTTGTTTACCTTACTCTGCTTATCTCTGTTACCCTTGATTCGGCTTGTCTCTCGCTTACCTGTCTTCTGTTACCCTCGACCTCGGCTTGTCTTTGACCATTCTATACGGTACTACTTACGTTAGTCCGGCCATTCTAAGGTCCGGTATACGTATCTGGCTACTGTTTGTACTCTGCGTGTTGGATCCCTGTCCCGATCCTGACACAACCCTAATGAAGGGAATCTCTTCAAATCCTTCAATAAAAACAAAGAGTAGTGCAAAAAGCGGAGTAGGGATGCGCCAATGTAAGTAGAAATAAAAGTCCAAAGTAAAGTCTTACTAGAGCAGCAGGGGGAGGTCAGAAATGCTTGGGAAGACTCTTATTCAGGATAGGGTACGTCAGAGTGGCTCAGGATATTCATATATATATGGAGGCAAGAAGGAGATATGAAGGCAGCCAATAGTGCAATAAGTCAAGACCAGAAATATATAAACAGATGGTAATACACTCTCATTTAAAAGAGCTATGACCAGCTCTAGTGTAGAGGGAGTACAGCGGTATAATCCCCGCTTATAGGATAAGTGCGTCCACCAATACAGTCTGGATATCCAGGGCTCCAAGAGAGGACAAAATGTAGTATAAAATAAATAAATATAGTATAAGTATAGTATAAGTATAATTTTATACTACATTGTATTACATTGAGAGTACTATTGTTGCCTTTTTATCCTCTCTTGGAACCCTGGATATCCAAACTGTATTGACGGACACACTTCTTCTGCATATCCCATAAGCCGGGATTATACCGATTATGGGATTTTAGACCTTTCCAGTGTCTTATATTAGGTTAAAAGGGTTGAATTAGGGCAGTGTGGCTTTGTAATCACCAAAACAATTATATTATTTTTGGGTCCAGGGTTATTATTTTATTTAAAAAAAACGTACCTTGCATTTGATATGGCTTTAAAAAATAACAGCAAAATAACTTTATATTATGTAAATAAAAAAATGTATTTTAAAAAATATGCTTGAACTAAGGAATTTTTATACAATTTTTCATACAGTAGGAAAACAATGTTTTTGTTAAAAAACACAAAAATCATAATCAATGCAAGCCAATTCAATTTTGATTCAATATCTATGTTGGTCATCATCAGTATGCATATGATTAATATTTCAGGCAAAAATGTTAGGCTTATTACACTTCACACCCTTCTTACATTGATTCACTGCCCATGAATTAGTCTAGCTAAACTTAAATGGTTAAATGAAGAATCCTTATAGACTTTACATAATTAAACATTTGAGACACAAGCCCATGTGTATAAATTAAAAATGGTTGAGGATGTTAGTGGTATGCTATAAAATGTCTGCATATTGATTGGATTTTGCAGAAAAACATACTTCCGGATGATTACCAACAGATTGCACTCTTGATAAGGCAGGTTTGGTGACTTTAGCTCTATTTTGTTTGCTTTTTTAAACTAGTTTATTTTGTTTTCTGTTCTTAGACATTGTAAATCACTTCTTTGTGTTTAGCATAATGACACATCTCGAACATTTTCTATATAAAATATCAACAAAATGTTCAGCTATTGTTATATTATACATTTTGATTTGTATTATTAGAAACCATTTAATACAATAGAAACAATAACAAGTTGATAGGCCTCAGTTTGGGATCCAAACTTGTTATTGTCCATCCTTTCTCTTCTGCCACCAAGAACTACATGATACCTCCACAGAGACCTTGCCCTCCATGAACTGGAACCAGTAATTAGCAGGCATTTATTCATTTGCATCTTCTTCTTCTCCTTGGCAGTTTTAATAATCTGTGACTGCACCTTCCTTTGCTTCTGCCACGATAACACTTTCTTTACATAGGTGTTTCAGAGACTCAATTATGTTTTGAAGGGCCGAAGAGAGAGAGTTATTATTTCAGGGAGATGAAAATTGATCATGCTTTTAACACTATTCACAGTTAAAGACTTAAAAAACAAAAAAAATACTGAGAATAAAAGAGGTAAAATAACAGAAATCCGAATACAGAGCACAAAGAAATATCATTCTGTAAAATTGAGGGTATTATTGGATAGATGGGCAAATATATGCAAACTATTCAATGAGTTTACTTTACATTTAAGAGCGTTGTGGAACCTATTTCTGAAAACAATATGATACATTTAATGTAGCATACAACTGTTTACAATGCATAGTGGATTTTAGTATAGAAACTTCAGTTCCAGGTTTAATGTCTGATGCAGAAATGGTTATGAAAAAATAAATGAATATATAGATAGAGAGAGAAAGAGTTAGAGAGGGACAGAGAGAGACAGAGAAAAGCAGATACAGAAAAAGAAGAGATTTAAAAAATATACTAATCTAACTTTAATATGACATGACAAATAGCAGACAAAATGTAAACATTTTTTTTAAATGATTAGTGAGTAGAAAAAGGCAGGGATGGCTAGATGGATATGTATATATTTTTGGTAAGAAATTCTCACAAATCACAATTTTCATGGGAAAATTTTAATTCAAATGATTCTAACTCAGAAACATATTTATTTTCTTGAACATGATTCGGACCATATGGGAAGCAAATATTTAGAAGTATTAATATTGTTATTATTATTTTAACATGGTTTTATAGATTCCCTTTTTGGTAGGCATTTGTAAGGTAAGTGAGAAAGAGCAAATGTTTATAAATTTCTCTTTTTTAATTCTGTTTTGTAGTACAGAAGTTTACACGTTGCTAGAATAGTGTTTATATTGCTCGATATAACTAGCTAAAAATAACCAGCTAAATAAACTGGATTCAATTTTTTTTTTAAGTATGTCCTTAAAGAGACACTATAGTCACGCAGACCACTTAATATCTTGAACTAGTCAGGGTGCAGTGAAACTTAGAGAATCTGCAATGTTTATATTGCAGGGTTAAGTCCAGCTCTAGTCCATCTCTCCCTAACTGAGTTTTACTCGGTGAAACAATATTGGACGTCCTCATGCTTTGAATGAGGACGTCTAACATCTTCAAGTTCCCCATTCCAAGTTTCCCGTAGGAAAGCATTGATTTAATACTTTCCTGTGGGAAAGTTTTAAAGTGTACGCTGTGATGTGAGCACCGCTCATGTGCATTAGGTCAGACCAGCTCTGTAGTGTCTCTGTGGAGGAGAAGTCCTAGCCAGCACTGAGGGAGTGCTGGAGTTAAAGTAAGTAAAAAAAAAATAGTTTCAACCCTTTACATGCCAAACTGTGGGGGTGGATTTATTAAGTTAGGAAAAAGGACACTATAGCATTAGGAGCAGAAGTTTGTATTCCTAACACATATTTCCTTTAAAATATGTAGTTTATGGGAGATTATGACTCATCAGGTCCTGTTCCTTGTCCTAATATAAAAAGTATCTCACAAAAGTAAGTACACCCCTCACATTTTTGTAAATATTTTATTATATCTTTTCATGTGACAACACTGAAGAAATGACACTCTGCTACAATGTAAAGTAGTACGTGTACAGCCTGTATAACAGTGTAAATTTGCTGTCCCCTCAAAATAACTCAACACACAGCCATTAATGTCTAACCCGTTGGCAACAAAAGTGAGTACACCCCTAAGTGGAAATGTCCAAACTGGGCCCAATTACCCACGTTCCCTCCCCGGTGTCATGTGACTCGTTATTGTTACAAGGTCTAAGGTGTGAATGGGGAGCAGGTGTGTTAAATGTGGTGTTATCGCTCTCACAGACTCTCATACTGGTCCCTGGAACTTCATGATGGCACCACCGTTTGCAACAAAAGTGAGTACACCCCTAAGTGGAAATGTCCAAATTGGGCCCAAAGTGTCAATATTTTGTGTGGCCACCATTAATTTCCAGCACTGCCTTAACCCTCCAGGTTTCCACTGGAGTCCTCTTTCACTCCTCCATGACGTCATCATGGTTCCCTCAATAAACTGTAGCTTCCCAGTGCCGGCAGCACTCATGCAGGCCCAGGTTATCACACTCCCACCACCATGCTTGACTGTAGGCAAGACACACGTGTCTTTGTACTCCTCACTTGGATGCCGCCACACACGCTTGACACCATCTGAACCAAATAAGTTTATCTTGGTCTCATCAGACCACAGGACATGATTCCAGTAATCCATGTCCTTAGTCTGCTTGTCTTCAGCAAACTGTTTGCAGGCTTTCTTGTGCATCATCTTTAGAAGAGTCTTCCTTCTGGGATGACAGGCATGCAGACCAATTTGATGCAGTGTGCGGTGTATGGTCTGAGTACTGACAGGCAGTCCCCCACCCCTTCAGCCTATGCAGCAATGCTTGCAGCACTCTGACCTATGAAATCGGCATACATCGTACCCAAATTTCACCACCCTCAACTCTCCAATCTCGCAGAAACCTCCACTGCCTAGTTCTCCAGCATTTCTCCACAAAACTACAAACTCTCCTGTCACTGCAAGGGTGCATAATTTATTATTGCACTATGGAACTTCTTTAATGTAATTTGTGTAGTGCATTAATGGTACCAGTTATATTTTTATACAGTTTTTCAGGCCAGAGGCACACCATCTAGACCTGATGGAGGACAGGGACACAAGGGACATAAACCAATGAAAACAGTAATTAACAGTATGACACTCCCACATGCAGTAAACAATCCCTCCCCTCTGCCTGTGATATGCATGTACTTAATTATCCACAGGCAGAAAAAACACACGTTTTTATAAAGTCCCATAAGATTCCCCAAAACACAACATATCCCCATAAATGTTACATCCCCTGGTAGCCCTGATCTGGTTGAACAACATATCCAAAAATCACCCAGATTAGATCAGGGGTTCAGAAATTCTAGAATCGCGGCTAAGTGCTGTTGGAGGAACAACCATGAACCACAAGGTTTTTATGCCGAAAAAAGTTCCAGGGCATTCGTGGCTAAGTCCCTCTGAAGTCTATTCATGGTTTTAGCCCATGCAAACAAGATGGCTGCCATCACGTTTTGTCGAATGTGTTCGAATGTCGAATGGCAGTCACTTCGACTGTTCAGGAGTTCAAAGAACCAATGTTTAAATTCCCAATAGGCACAATTAGGATCTATCAGCTAAAATTAATTAAAGGGGGCATAGTCACAGGGTAAAAGGCTGGCAAGTATTCCTCTCCAGAGCCCAGTGGCGAAGTGGCTTTCATCACAGCCTTGTTCCAGTATCATATGCAAAGGAAGGAAAATATATCAATCATATTTATCCCATAGAATAATAATTAAGCATCATTTTTGTTATATTTGGATTGTAAGAAGTGCCATCTTCCAAACAAGCCAAACATGAGTGGCCTAACTTAACCATAGGGGAAGGAATTGGGATGTCCTCCAAAATGGGTCGCAAGTACGGCATTCAACATCTCTGTAGAATGTGAAAATAATAACAAATTCACAGATGCAATGATTATTTCTGTGGCAGGTCGATAAGAAAAGTTTCCATTTGGATTAATCTGGATCTGGACACAAGGGGGTGGTCACTTAGTGTCTCTATAGATATGCCTTAACTCCACCTCTGGGCGAGGCATGGTAATCCACAGGGTATATCTCTAATGAGACTGAAGACTGAAGTGGACAGAGTAACTTTCTGTTATTTTTTCTCATTTGCTTTTTATCTGTTGGTGTAATTAATTTTGATTGTCATCTATATTTTTGTATGCACTGTGACTATTTTTTGCTCATAATAAACATTCATTTATTAAGTTCTGCCTTTGTCTGGTAAAGAATCACGTTACCTGAAAAGGCTAATTAGTATTTTTGCAATTCCTTAAATATTGTACTAAGTTGTATTTGGTGGGGTTTTATTATTAAGTCTACCTAGGGGACCAAGGCACCCCATTTATGAATTGTCTTGGTGGTGGCAGCATTAAAATAGTAATAGTTATATTATTATGTTTAAGTGTGGGTGGTGTTAAGGTGGGATTTTGTCATTATTTCTGGTCTAGTGCAAACAAATAGTGAACTTTAAAACCCTTTCACCACCACAACTATGTCACACACAATCCTTTTACCCATCTCAAATCTCACCTGCCAGAACTATGCAACCTCACTCTACAACTCAACTCTCTCCTCTCAACAAGAAATCATGGCACCTCCTACATTTAAATGCAGCAAACTTTCCTAATTACAACCCTGGCATATCTCAAAAAATGTTCCAGAACTGCTGAATGCTGTTGGAGAAAGTCTATCTCTGCACCTTACTTCCTCCACTATAAATGTATACTGCGCTCCTACACTCTAGCTCTTTCATCTGCAAAAGTAAATTACTTCAACACCCGCATAAGCACATTGTCCCGCCAACCCAAATGCCAATTTCAGATTTTTAATGCTCTCCTTCACCCTGTTGCTCCCACGCCTCCCTGTCCACCTCAAACTTTGCAACTCACTTCACTGAGAATATTTATACAATCAGGCAAGAGATCTCTAACCTCTCTCCCTCCCCTTCCAATACATCACCTAACCCCACTCACTCCACTGTTCTATGCTCGAACCTATTACAATAGAAGAGGTTTCTTCTCTTCTCCGGTCCATCCGCACTCTGTCTCCCTCTCTTGCTCTTCCTCTAACTAAAATTTTCAATCTCTCCCTTTCTTCTGGCACATTTCCTTCACCCTTCAAGCATGCAACCATAACGCCAATACAGAAAAAGCCCAACCTCGACCCCAACTCCCCATCCAACTACCGCCCTATATCGCTACTGCCATTTGCCTCCAAGATCCTTGAGAGAGTTGTGCATGCGAGATTGACAGACTTCCTCGAATCCAACTTGTCTGGATTCCATGCTCGACACTCTTTTGAAACAGCTGTGACCAAAGTATCCAGTGATTTAATCACTGCTAAATCTCGCGGCTATTACTCTATCCTAATTCTCCTTGATCTTTCTGCTGCCTTTGACACTGTTGATCATCAACAGCTTCTTCTCATTCTCCGTAATCTCGGTCTATGAGATACAGCTCGCTCTTCCTACCTCTCCCAGCACTTTTTCAGTATTTTGTTCTCTGGCTTTCCCTTTTCTCCCCAACCCCTCTCTGTTGGCATTCCCCAAGGTTCTGTCCTTGGTCCCCTACTGTTCTCCATCTATACTGGCTCTCTTGGTAAACTCATAAGCTCATTGAATTTCATTATCATTTATATGCAGATGACACACAAATCAACCTGTCCTCTCCTGATCTCTCCCCGCCCATCTTGACTCAAGTCTCTGACTGCCTCTGTGCAATTTCCAACTGGGTGGCTGCTCACTTCCTTAAACTCAACCTGTCAAAAACAGAACTTCTGGTCTTTCCTCCCTCATGCGTTGTACATTTCCGTATCTGTCTCCCTCCAAGTCAACGGCGCCACTATCACCTCTACCTCGCAGAATCACTGCCTAGGTGTTCTTTTTGACTCCGACCTCTCCTTCATCACTCATGTCCAATCGATCGCCAAATCCTGCCACTTCCATCTCAAAAACAAAGCTCGCATCCGCCCCTATTTAACACCAGACGTAGCTAAGGTGCTGGTCCATACCATTGTTCTTTCTTGCTTTGACTACTTCTCAGTGGTCTTACGTGTTCCCAGATTGCACCACTGCAATCAATAATAAATGCGGCAGCAAGGCTCATTTTCTAGCCCACCCACACCTCCCACGCCTCCCCTTCTGCCAGTCCCTACATTAGATTCCAATTAGATATAGTGCTCAATTTAAGATTCTGATGCTTGCGTACAAGTCCCTACATAATGCTGCTCCAACCTACCTATCCTCCCCTATACAGAAGTATGTCCTGTTGAGGCCCCTGCTCTCTGCTGAAGACCTACATCTATCTTCTGTCTGTACTCCCACATTTGATGCTCGCCTCCAAGACTTCTCCAGGGCTGCACCTTTTCTGTGGAACTCCCTTCCCTTCTCCATTAGACTTTTACCCAGTCTCCACTCCTTCAAAAAATCTTTGAAAACACACTTCTTCAGGAATGCATATTATTTAAACAGTTAGCGACTTTTCATTCATCTCCCCCATGACTCCTCTCCTGCAACTGACAAAAATAACCTAATACTTTTCTTGCAACCTATTTCATTACCCCTACTTATACCTTTTGTGTCACTATACCCCACTCCCTCTAGCATGTAAGCTCATTGAGCAGGGCCCTCAACCCCTCTGTTGTTGTGCGTCCATTTGTCTGGTTACAATTACGTGTCTGTTAGTCCACCCATTGTACAGCGATATGGAATTTTCTGGTGCTATATAAATAATAAAATAATAATAATGCATCTATTTCCCAAATACAACCTCTGCATATGACGCTGAGCACTCAACTTCTTTGGTTGACCATGGCGAGGCCTGTTCTGAGTCGAACCTGTCCTGTGAAACTGCTGTATGGTCTTGCCCACCATGCTGCTGTTCCATTTCAGGGTCTTTTTTTCAGACCCTCAGAGAGTTCTTTGCCATGAGGTGCCATGTTGAACTTCCAGTGGCCAGAATGAGAGTGTGAGAGCGATAACACCACATTTAACACACCTGCTCCCCATTCACACCTGAGACCTTGTAACACTAACAAGTCCCATGACACCAGGGAGGTAAAGTGGTTAATTGGGCCCAATTTGGACATTTCCACTTAGGGGTGTACTCACTTTTGTTGCCAACTGTTTAGGTATTAATGGCTGTGTGTTGAGTTATTTTGAGGGGAGAGCATATTTACACTGTTATACAGGCTGTACACTTACTACTTTACATTGTAGCAGAGTGTCATTTCTTCAGTGTTGTCACATGAAAAATATAATATTTACAAAAATGTGATGAGTAGTGATGTACCGAACTGTCCGCCGGCGAACAGTTCCTGGCTAAATTAGCGTGATCGAGTTCGCCGCAGCGGGCGGACACATGTGCAGTTCGATCCGCCCCCTATTCGTCATCATTGGGCAAACTTTGACCCTGTGCCTCTCGGTCAGCAGACACATTCCAGCCAATCAGCAGCACTCCCTCCCTTCCACACCCTCCAACCTCCCTCCCAGCATCCATTTTCGATTCATTCTGAAGCTGCATGCTTAGTGAGAGGAGGGAAAGTTTAGCTGCTGATGATTAGATAGGGAAATTGATAGCTAGGCTAGGGTATTCAGTGTCCACTACAATCCTGAAGGACTCATCTGATCTCTGCTGTAAGGACAGCACCCCAAAAAGCCTTTTTTTTTTTCCTGTGTAATGTAATTGCAGGTGCCTGCCTGCCAGCTTCTGTGTGAGGTTCACATTGGATACTGTGCCTACTTGCCCAGTGCCACCACTCATATCTGTTTTTACAATAGGTTAAGCTTTACATTTAAAAGAAATATTTTTTTTTCACTGTAATAGAAGAGCAGTTGCCTGCCTGCCAGCTTCTGTGTCAGGTTGGATGCCTTGCCCATTTGCACAGTCAGTGCCACCACTCATATCTGTTTTAACAATAGCTTAAGCTTTAGATTTTAAAGAAATCATTTTTTTTCACTGTAATAGAAGATCAGTTAGTTGTCTGCAAGCGTCTGGGTGTCAGGCCTACTTCAGCGTGTGCTCTGCAGACCTGTGCCAGCGTGCTTTGACAGTTGCCAATCATATCTGGTGTCTCTTTAGCGTGCTTTTACAAAGAAAAAAGGTTTCCAGTGTAAGCTAATAGCAGACAGTCAGTGTCCTTCAATCGGCTCTGTCAGGCCTTCCTTCAGCGTGTGCCCTGCACAACCCTGCCAGCGTACTTTGACAGTTGCCACTCATATCTGGTGTCTCTATAGCGTGCTTTTACAACCAAAATTTTGTTTCCACTGTAATAGAAGAGCAGTTGCCTGCCTGCCAGCTTCTGTGTGAGGTTCACATTGGATACTGTGCCTACTTGCCCAGTGCCACCACTCATATCTGTTTTAACAATTGGTTAAGCTTTACATTTAAAATAAATATTTTTTTTTCACTGTAATAGAAGAGCAGTTGCCTGCCTGCCAGCTTCTGTGTGAGGTTCACATTGGATACTGTGCCCACTTGCCCAGTGCCATCACTCATATCTGTTTTAACAATTGGTTAAGCTTTAGATTTAAAATAAATAGTTTGTTTTCACTGTAATAGAAGAGCAGTTGCCTGCCTGCCAGCTTCTGTGTCAGGTTGGATGCCTTGGCCATTTGCACAGTCAGTGCCACCACTCATATCTGTTTTAACAATAGCTTAAGCTTTAGATTTTAAAGAAATCATTTTTTTCACTGTAATAGAAGATCAGTTAGTTGTCTGCAAGCGTCTGGGTGTCAGGCCTACTTCAGCGTGTGCTCTGCAGACCTGTGCCAGCGTGCTTTGACAGTTGCCAATCATATCTGGTGTCTCTTTAGCGTGCTTTTACAAAGAAAAAATGTTTCCAGTGTAAGCTAATAGCAGACAGTCAGTGTCCTTCAATCGGCTCTGTCAGGCCTTCCTTCAGCGTGTGCCCTGCACAACCCTGCCAGCGTACTTTGACAGTTGCCACTCATATCTGGTGTCTCTATAGCGTGCTTTTACAACCAAAATTTTGTTTCCACTGTAATAGAAGAGCAGTTGCCTGCCTGCCAGCTTCTGTGTGAGGTTCACATTGGATACTGTGCCTACTTGCTGTCACGTTTAAACATTTCATATGAAGGAACACAACTGCAGATTTCTTATAGTTCGAATATTTATTAGGAGTAATTGGTATTGACTTTAATTCCAATATACAGGTACTGTAGCATTAAGTATTAAACGATAAATGAAGTCCACAGTTATATGCACTGTAGCTTTAAGGAGTAAACGGAACTGAAGCAGCAAGAGTCCTTTAGTAGTATTAATTAATTAGATGATAAGAAGTTACAATAGCTGTTCCATAGACTTTAACTGAAGAAAGATAGATGCAGCTAACTGAGACAAGTATGTGTTGAAGTTAGCTGTAACGGTTGGCTTTAACGAAGGACTTTGGAGACAGGAAATAACAGCTTTAGATGCAATGCTTATCAGAGAAGTTTTACTTAGCTTCCGGCACATAGAACACTGGTTCCCGAGATTTCCTCAGAGGCGGATTATCCTGCATGGATAGAGTTCAGCTTTAGCCGTGGATGAGGAAAGGTGAAGGGAACTTTGCAGAGTCTTTCAGTCCGTCTGGTAGCAGAGGCTTTCACAACGAAGTTGTAGCCGGGTTGTGAGTAAGGAACGTAGTTCAATAATCCAGCCCTGATCAGCTGGTGCAGTCAGATTAAATAGGCAGACCGTGTCATAAAGGGGTGTGGCTAGGCTCCGTGGAACCAGGAAGTAAGAGGATACCATAGTTAAGGCATGACAGTACCCCCTCTTTAATGAGCAACCTCTGGGTGCTATTGACTTGGTTTAGAAGGGTAACTCTTGTGAAATTTGGAAACCAATTTGTCGGCATGAACGTCAGAGGAGTTTTCCCATGTATCTTCATCAACTCCATATCCTTTCCATCTGATGAGGTATTGTAAGGAGCCACGATGGATCCTTGAATCCAGTATACTTTGAATCTCGTATACTTCTTCACCCTGGACCAATATGGGATCAGGAGAAGTAGTGAGATTTCTTTGGAAAGGGTCAGGATGATGAGGCTTCAACAAGGACAATTGATTGGATCTTTGGCATACAGAACAAGATTTGACATAAGATTCGATAGTTTGGTCTTGACGAGGCCACCAACAGTATCTTTTAGACAATTCAAGGGTCCTTTTCATATCTGGATGACCTGCCAGAGGAGAATCATGAATTAATTCAAGTATTTTAATCCTGAAGGAGGGAGGCACGTAAATCCGGTCTTTGAAATAGTAGAGACCGTTTTTCTTAGATAATTTCATTGATTTAGGAAGGTCAAGAGCATCTTCACTGAGACCTTTAATGTCGTCAATAAGAGAAGATAAGATTCCAATGACTTTAGGCGAAGGAGGTACTTGAGGAGTTTTGTGTTGAGAAAGGACAGCTCCAATTGCAAATTCCGAAGCATCCGTTTCAAGGACATAAGGATATGAAGGATTTGGAAGTTGAAGGATAGGAGCTGTTGTAAACTTTCTCTTTAATTCACCAATGATTGTAGGAGGAGGAGACTCCAGTTCGGTGTCAGAACAACATGAGGTTTTAGCTAGTTCTTTCGTAGACTGAAGAATTGGAATACGTTGCAAGCATGTTTTCTTGCAATAATCAGAATCAAATGCAAGAGAGAAGGGAAACCATGAGATTTGAGGGTTGTGGTTTCTTAACCAGTTGATCCCCAATATAATAGGAAAAAATGGTGATGAGATGACATCAAATATAAGACTTTCCGTATGAGTATGATTGATGGTTACTTTTAGAGGGATGGATTCATGAAGTATTGGTCCCGATGAGATGAGGGACCCGTCAATCACTTTAACAGGTACAGAAGTTCTTTTACGAACACAAGGAATTTTATTCTTTGTTACAAAGGCTGAGTCGATGAATACTCCATTTGCACCGGAATCGATAACAGCCTTGGTTATGATTCTTTTATTGTCCCACTGTAATACAAGAACGATAGGGGACATTTGAGTATTTGCTGTAGAGGGAAGTACACTTAGGATGGAAGAGGCATGAGACTGCCTTCTGCCTTTTGTCCGTTTCAATGAAGGACAATCAGAGACTGAATGAACTTGAGAGGCACAATACATGCAGAGGTTTAACATACGTCTTCGATTTTTCTCTTCAGGAGTGAGGGGACTTCTTATTATCCCTATTTCCATAGGTTCGATTGGTTCAGATGGGTTGTCAGGAGGCTTTGGAGCCCCTAGTTCCATAGGTTCACTTGTTAAGGAAGTCTTTTCTGGAGCTTTTGAGGGAGTGAAAGGTTTGCGGTCTTTTGAAAGAAAAAGAGACTTTTCGGCCTTTCTTTCTCTTAATCTTCTGTCAATGCTGATTGATAGGCGAATTAGAGCGTTCAAATTAGTAGGGAGTTCTGTTCTAGATAATTCATCTTTTACAGCTTCCGATAAACCAATTCGAAACTGGTTGCGCAATGTGATGTCATTCCATTGCGTTTCTATAGCCCATCTTTTGAATTCAGCAATGTAATCTTCAACGGGTCTATTTCTTTGCTGTAGTGTTCTGATTGTTAAATCAGCTGTAGCTTGTTTGTTAGGATCTTCATAGAGAAGAGACATGGCTTCAAAAAATTCATCCAGTGAATCTAAGATGGGGTCATCGTTTTCCAGAAAGGAATGAGCCCATGACATAGGTTCACCTCTTAGAAAGGAAATAACCGAACAAACTTTAGTTCTTTCTGTAGGGTAGGATCGAGGTTTCAAAGCAATTAACAATTTGCAAGAGTTGAGGAACTCCCTGTATCTGGAACGATCTCCATAGAACTTTTCAGGGTTACACACAGCAGGATCACTAGCCGAGTGCAGAGTAGTATGAGGAGTATGAGTTTGTAAATCTCTGATATAAGTGAGAAGTCTTTCGTTAGTAACTTGCAGGTCTTGCACACTTTGGGCTAGTGCATTAACTCTTTGATTCAACGTAGTTATAGTAGAATCGAAATCTGCTGGATCCATTACAATGGCTGGATTATTCTGTCACGTTTAAACATTTCATATGAAGGAACACAACTGCAGATTTCTTATAGTTCGAATATTTATTAGGAGTAATTGGTATTGACTTTAATTCCAATATACAGGTACTGTAGCATTAAGTATTAAACGATAAATGAAGTCCACAGTTATATGCACTGTAGCTTTAAGGAGTAAACGGAACTGAAGCAGCAAGAGTCCTTTAGTAGTATTAATTAATTAGATGATAAGAAGTTACAATAGCTGTTCCATAGACTTTAACTGAAGAAAGATAGATGCAGCTAACTGAGACAAGTATGTGTTGAAGTTAGCTGTAACGGTTGGCTTTAACGAAGGACTTTGGAGACAGGAAATAACAGCTTTAGATGCAATGCTTATCAGAGAAGTTTTACTTAGCTTCCGGCACATAGAACACTGGTTCCCGAGATTTCCTCAGAGGCGGATTATCCTGCATGGATAGAGTTCAGCTTTAGCCGTGGATGAGGAAAGGTGAAGGGAACTTTGCAGAGTCTTTCAGTCCGTCTGGTAGCAGAGGCTTTCACAACGAAGTTGTAGCCGGGTTGTGAGTAAGGAACGTAGTTCAATAATCCAGCCCTGATCAGCTGGTGCAGTCAGATTAAATAGGCAGACCGTGTCATAAAGGGGTGTGGCTAGGCTCCGTGGAACCAGGAAGTAAGAGGATACCATAGTTAAGGCATGACACTTGCCCAGTGCCACCACTCATATCTGTTTTAACAATTGGTTAAGCTTTACATTTAAAATAAATATTTTTTTTTCACTGTAATAGAAGAGCAGTTGCCTGCCTGCCAGCTTCTGTGTGAGGTTCACATTGGATACTGTGCCCACTTGCCCAGTGCCACCACTCATATCTGTTTTAACAATTGGTTAAGCTTTAGATTTAAAATAAATAGTTTGTTTTCACTGTAATAGAAGAGCAGTTGCCTGCCTGCCAGCTTCTGTGTCAGGTTGGATGCCTTGGCCATTTGCACAGTCAGTGCCACCACTCATATCTGTTTTAACAATAGCTTAAGCTTTAGATTTTAAAGAAATCATTTTTTTTCACTGTAATAGAAGATCAGTTAGTTGTCTGCAAGCGTCTGGGTGTCAGGCCTACTTCAGCGTGTGCTCTGTAGACCTGTTCCAGCGTGCTTTGACAGTTGCCAATCATATTTGGTGTCTCTATAGCGTGCTTTTAAAACCAAAATTTGTTTTTCACTGTTATAGATTGAATAGCAGTTACTTGTCTTCAAGCGGGTGTCTCAGGCTTACAGTGTGTGCTCTGCAGAACTGTTCCAGTGCACATTGCCAATCATATCTGGTGTCTCTATAGCGTGCTTTTAAAACCAAAATGTATTTTTCACTGTTATAGATTGAATAGCAGTTACTTGTCTTCAAGCGGGTGTCTCAGGCCTACAGTGTGTGCTCTGCAGAACTGTTACAGTTCACATTGCCAATCATATCTGGTCTTACAGTAGCTTGCACGCATAGTACCACTAATCCCCCAAAAAATGACAGGCAGAGGCAGGCCACCCCGCAGGGGCCGTCGTGGTCGTGGTGCTGTGATTCCCTTTTGCCCTAGAATAATGCCCAGTTTTCAGAATCCACGTACCCTGAACTTGAAAAGTTCTGAGGACATAGTTGACTGGCTAACACAGGACACCCAATCTTGTACAGCCTCCTCTCGGAACCTTGACGCACCATCCTCCTCCAGCTTAGCTTCAGGCACCTCTCAAGATAGCACTCACCCGCCTGCCGCCACCACCAAAACTAGCACCACAGCCGCTTTACTTGGTATGTCAGAGGAGTTATTCACACACCCGTTTGAAGAAATGAGTGATGCGCAACCATTATTGCTAGAGGATGTAGATAACAGGGATATGTCTCAGGCAGGCAGCATTAAACACATGGAGGTACGGTGTGATGATGATGATGTTGTACCCGCTGCTGCTTCCTTTTCTGAGTTGTCAGATACAAGCGAAGCGGTTGATGATGACGATGCGTCCATGGATGTCACGTGGGTGCCCGCTCGGCAAGAAGAAGAACAGGGCGAAAGTTCAGATGGGGAGACAGAGAGGAGGAGGAGACGAGTTGGAAGCAGGGGGGGGTTGTCGCAAGGAGCTAGTGGCACAGTCAGACAGCATGCATCGGCACCCGGGGTCAGCCCGACAGCACGCCAATCAACGCATGCTGTGTCCACCACCAGAATGCCGTCATTGCAGAGCTCAGCAGTGTGGCATTTTTTTTGTGTGTCTGCCTCTGACAACAGCGATGCCATTTGCAACCTGTGCCAAAGGAAACTGAGTCGTGGGAGGTCCAACACCCACCTAGGTACAACTGCTTTGCGTAGGCACATGATC
This sequence comes from Pelobates fuscus, assembly GCF_036172605.1. Taxonomy (NCBI): domain Eukaryota; kingdom Metazoa; phylum Chordata; class Amphibia; order Anura; family Pelobatidae; genus Pelobates; species Pelobates fuscus. The sequence goes on from NC_086324.1 coordinate 85,181,658, forward strand.
TCACATCACAAACGCCTATGGGATCAACACATGAGTACAAGCAGCACGCCTACTCTAAGCCGCCATCCTCCTCCTGGTCCAGCATCTTCAGCCACGTCAACCACTGCTGTCCTTCTTGCCCCCTCTTAACCATCCGCCACTCCATCTCCCGCCTTGAGCAGTTCCCGCTCATCTGCCCACAGTCCTGTGTTTCTGTCAAGGACATGTTTGAGCGTAAGAAGCCAATGTCACCAAGTCACCCCCTTGCCCAGCGTCTGACAGCTGGCTTGTCCGAACTATTAGCCCGCCAGCTTTTACCATACAATCTGGTTGAGTCTGAGGCGTTCAAAAAATTTGTAGCTATTGGGACACCGCAGTGGAAGGTACCCGGCCGGAATTTCTTTTCACAAAAGGCAATCCCCAACTTGTACTCGATTGTGCAAAAGGAAGTCATGGCATGTCTGGCACACAGTGTTGGGCAAGGGTCTGCCTGGTCTGCAAAGCATGGTCAGGGCAGGTATATCACCTACACTGCGCATTGGGTAAACCTGCTGACGGCTGACAAGCAAGGAATGCGTGGCATTGCAGAGGAGTTGGTGACACCGCCACGAATTGCAGGCAGTCCTGCTGCCACCTCCTCTACTCCTCCTACTCCATCCTCTTCCATAACCTCCTCGGCTGAGTCCTCTTGTGCCGCTGCTTCTTGCTCCACATCAACGGCACCCCCTCAGCTCCCCAGGTACTATTCCACATCCCGGATACGGCAGTGTCACGCCGTCTTGGGTTTGACTTGCTTGAAAGCAGAGAGTCACACCGGACAAGCACTCCTGTCCGCCCTGAACGCACAGGTGGAAAAGTGGCTGACTCCGCAGCAACTGGATATCGGCAAAGTGGTGTGTGACAACGGAAAAAATTTGATAGCGGCATTGAAGTTGGGCAAGTTGACACATGTGCCGTGCATGGCACATGTGTGTAATCTGATCGTACAACGTTCTGTGCATAAGTACACAGGCTTACAGGACATCCTGAAGCAGGCCAGGAAGGTGTGTGGCCATTTCAGGCGTTCCTACACGGCCATGGCTCACTTTGCCGATATCCAGCGGCGAAACAACATGCCAGTGAGGCGCTTGATTTGCGACAGCCCTACACATTGGAATTCAACACTCCTAATGTTCGACCGCCTGCTCCAACAAGAAAAAGCTGTTAATGAATATTTGTATGACCGGGGTGCTAGGACAGCCTCTGGGGAGCTGGAAATTTTTTTGCCACGTTACTGGACGCTCATGCGCAATGCCTGTAGGCTCATGCGTCCTTTTTTTTTTTTTTTTCAACGTATATTAACATTTTTAGTATACAAATGTAAAAACATATCCCATGCTTTACCCATTTTACAGTACAACTGTACACATGCAACATAAATGAAATCACTGAAATTCAACAACACAAAGCTTACATGGGCTTTGAGGTGTTTGCCAAAATGCATGTATTTGTAGCCCAGATATAACAGTGGCTATAATTAACCTATGTAAACTTGTCACATCTGGCACACTTATACATTACTAAACACAGAATAGTAGTGAACTAAAAAACAAATTAAAAAATTCTGGTATGTGAAGAATATATTCAAATCATTCGTTTTCTGCCTACATTTTGTCATTCAGTTTTCAATTCAGTACAAATAGATGTTCAGTGAATAAACAGCTTAATATGGGGTTGTTGCTTCCTAAAAACAGACAGTTATGCTTTCTTCAGAAAACAATATTGAACATTTGAAACTCCCATAGAAAGTATGGCTTTCAACTTACTGAGACAAATTAAAATTTCAGCTTTGATGTTCAGCACATTACATGTATTTTTTTCAATATTTCGCTAAAACATAACAGTTAAAAAAAAAAAAAAACGTAAATATAACAAAACTACAACATTTATGCAAAAGGTTGAGGTCCTGCAGTAAAATGTTGATCAGATAAGAAGTTAGGTGGTATTATTTGTGAAAGCGGGTAAGAGAAGAGATTGGCTGGGTCAATGGACAATGGATTTACTGCATGAGTAGGGGGCAACATACCATGCCAGCCAGGGTAGGCTGCTTCTGGATACAATGGAAAAGATGGATATGGGAGACCTGCTGGAACAGTATTTGGCACATGGAGAGGTGGCATAATATTAGCACCCTGACTCTCTCCTATAATTACAGAGAATTCTCCTGGGAACTGAAGGCCATTGCTCAAATTTTGGAGCATATTCATGATCTCAGGCATGCCAACTTCCTCTCCTGTATCCTCAGAATTCTGATTCCACTGCTCAAAATTTGGGAAACCTGGAGGAGGGAGCCCTTGCTCGGCCATTTGTCTCTCCTCTCGTTCAACATCTGCTAATATGTCAGAGAAAATATCATCTGGGATATCCAAACCTTCTTTATGTTTCTTGGAAGATTTTTTGGGATAAGCTGTCCAGGAAGGATGGCTTGGAAGAAGCAAGATCAGAAGCAGAATAGGATGGTTGTCTTCCAAACCGGGACCTCCCAAAGGACGCAATCTTTGAGGGATGGGTTGGCCGGCAGGTAGAGGCACTAGGAACGCCTCCATGCCATGACTTCTGATGATTGCATATCTCAGCTTCCGATTAAGATAAGAATACAGCCGAGCATATGAAACTGCATCACTTGACGTTCTTTGATTCAGTCGGATCACACACATGTCCTTGGTGCACTCTGGCCAGATACGATCCACATATTCCCAAACAGACTCTTGCAAAATGCATCCTTCGGATGTTAACACTTTTGTTAAATCCTGGCAAAGATGACTGCTATAACCAGACTCTGGCGTGGCTGTAACTTTAAACTGCTTTATAGAGAACATGTGAAGGAATCCCTTCCACACACTTGAGTCTGCTGGATCTGTGAGTCTAGTATCTGGATCATACAATTTCTTGTTCTTCTTTTCAATGCATGAAGAATGTTGATTGCCATTAGTTATATGGTGTTTCCATATTTTCTCTGGTTTCTTGGTAATTACCCATTGGCTTAAGTCAGCATCACCTGGGGGGTTTATCAGCCCTTTGCATATAAGGCAGTCCTGATCTAAAAGGTGGCTCTTGTGTTGGGATGTTGTGTCCCTTTTCTCTGAGATGCAATCCTGCTGAGAATCCTGAGGCTGCCACACAGAATCAGACAGATCCTCTAGGGTCAAGTTCTGATCGGGCACGGTATCAATTTCAATTAACCCCTTGTGTGTCAGCTTTGTCATCTGAATCTGGTATGGCTGTCTTTCCTCTTTCTCGATTAGTTCCAGTGCATGTTTTCTCTTTTGAATTCTCCAGTTGGCCAGCTCCTGTGCAGCCATTTACGTTGCACTCATTAGAACCAAACACTGTGGGGTGATTTATGGCCCCCACCCACCGCGCAGGGGTGGGGGCCGAGGGGGGGAGGACCGTAGGTCCCCCCATTGTGATTTATGGCCCCCACCCACCGCGCAGGGGTTGGGGAGGACAGTAGCTCCCCCCAGTGTGTATCATGGGCTTTGAGGACAGGTGTCAATCCATACCTGCCAAGTGACCCTATGTAGGGGTAACAGTCCCTATTCTGCTCTGTGTCAGTGTGTATCATGGTCTCTGTGGACGGGGAACAGTCTCTATTCTGCTCTGTGTCAGTGTGTATCATGGTCTCTGTGGACGGGGAACAGTCTCTATTCTGCTCTGTGTCAGTGTGTATCATGGACTCTGTGGACAGGGAACAGTCCCTATTCTGCTCTGTGTCAGTGTGTATCAGAGGTTTTGAGGACAGGTGTCAATCCATATCTGCCAAGTGACCCTATGTAGGAGGAACAGTCCCTATTCTGCTCTGTGTCAGTGTGTATCAGGGGCTTTGAGGACAGGTGTCAATCCATACCTGCCAAGTGACCCTATGTAGGGGGGACAGTCTTTATTCTGCTCTGTGTCAGTGTGTATCATGGTGTCTGTGGACGGTGAACAGTCTCTATTCTGCTCTGTGTCAGTGTGTATCATGGTCTCTGTGGACAGGGAACAGTCTCTATTCTGCTCTGTGTCAGTGTGTATCAGGGGTTTTGAGGACAGGTGTCAATCCATATCTGCCAAGTGACCCTATGTAGGGGGAACAGTCCCTATTCTGCTCTGTGTCAGTGTGTATCAGGGGTTTTGAGGACAGGTGTCAATCCATATCTGCCAAGTGACCCTATGTAGGGGGAACAGTCCCTATTCTGCTCTGTGTCAGTGTGTATCAGGGGTTTTGAGGACAGGTGTCAATCCATATCTGCCAAGTGACCCTATGTAGGGGGAACAGTCTCTATTCTGCTCTGTGTCAGTGTGTATCAGGGCTGGGCTTTGAGGACAGGTGTCAATGTTAGGTGATTTCTGCCCTTTATGGATTAAAAGCAGACTCTGCATCAACCGTGCAATTTTCCATGGGAGTTTTGCCATGGATCCCCCTCTGGCATGCCACAGTCCAGGTGTTAGTCCCCTTGAAACAACTTTTCCATCACTATTGTGGCCAGAAAGAGTCCCTGTTGTTTTTAAAATTCGCCTGCCCATTGAAGTCAATGGCGGTTCGCGCGGTTCGCCGGTTCGCGAACATTTGCGGAAGTTCGCGTTCGCCGTTCGCGAACCGAAAATTTCGGGTTCGCGACAACACTAGTGATGAGTGTACTCACTTTTGTGAGATACTGTATATCCAACCAATTCTATTACTACCCAAGCTTCTTCATTTGTCTTTTATAGTGTAAATTGGATTCTAGAGATTTTATTGAAATCAACAAATGTTTACAGTGTATATATTCCCACTAAAATGTATCCAATAGGTAAATATTTGATTTGAAAAATCTAATACAGTATAAAAATGAAAATTCAAATGTAAACAAGAAATCCATAATATAAACTGCTTGCAAAAATAAATATGAAACAGTAAATTGAGAAATCTTATATACACACATTGTGTGTGTTAATATTTTTAAAATGAGCATAATTCATAGTCAACAGTAAAATGCAATCTGCATTTTATTTCAAATAGCTGTAAAGTGTATAATGATTTTCTAAAAATGGCATTGTGTTAAACTACTATCCCGCAGAGTTTTGTATCAGTGTGAAAGTGTGAAACGAGGGAAAACATTGCACAGTTATATGGTATGTAGCTAGCAGAGTAACTTAGTGTCAGTCGCTGCTGTTTAGTAAGCTCTGAACTCAATATAATAATAAATCCTTAGCTAAGTAGGCTGGTAGGGGAGTGCATTACCTTATATCTATCTAAGTTTTGCCAGAGTCGATTATCAACGTCATGGTGCCTGTGAAGCAAAATGTCAGGTCAACAGTGATACTCACTGTCTTATTTGCGTATTCTCGTTATCGTGCAGGCATTAACAACCAGTTCATGTTGTCATGACATCAGCATCAGGCACATTATCTTCCTACAGTACTAACCATGGCAGGTAGAGGATCTGCATACTTTTATAGTAAGGAGCGGAGTAATCGCTAATAAGTAAGAAAAACTGTGACCTGGCGGCTTGTAGGGCCTATGTATTAGCACATCGTGTAAGGCAGAAATGAACGGCCTAGGGTGTATCAGGGCCTAATAGGATGGACATTATAGTGTAGGGAGGCAAGTGTGTCATTACCAGTGTGTGATGCAGCATCTAATAAGGTAATTGTAGGGAGAAAATCAAGACATATAAACAAATTTTTGAGTCCCGGTATAAATGTGCAGAAGCACCATGACCTGAACAGCGAAGGTGGATTGCTCATCGGCAAGATAGTCTAGGGTGTGGGGGACCCACAGAGGGACGTTCGGGCTGAAGTCCTCCATGACCGCATCAGGCTCTGTAACCGCTTGTGGTACGGATATGTTGGCCTCGGTGTCAGGGTTTATGTTCCACTCAAGAGGACCCCATAGGCTGGAGTGAGTCTCCGGTGTGTCCAGCTGCGGCTACGGTGTGCTCCAGATTAGTTATCGTTAGGGAGCAGTTGAGAATCGTCCAAAGGGTTTGGAGCCCTTCGGTCATCGAGTACGCTGTATCGCGGTTGGGCAAGTAAGGACCACAGCTAGGGGCATTCTGTGCGGTCCGTGAAACAAATAACCAGGGAACAACATTTGGGTAATAGTCCAGCGGAATGTTGAGCTGCTCCCCGAGATTACCGAGTCCCTTCGGGCGGTTCATGGTGCCATGAAGGTAAGTGGAAGTGCTTGTAACCCCCATTTATGTGGTGATCGAGGCGTAGGCGTCTGGCGTATTATTTCTAGACACAAACGTGGCAACTCGCGTCGGGTCCCAGCTGTGAGTTGGGGAGGTACAGTCTTGGGATCTCTCTTGGGTGTGGGGGTCCTGTGGTAGGCCCATGTCCCGCAGGAGATTTGCTGCGTCCTGAGTGTCGTGGATCCGGTGCATTTTTTCTCCTTGTTGTACGAGGAGTGTTTGGGAGGGTCGCTAGCGGTAAGGTATATTGTGTCGCTGGAGTAAGGATGTGAGGTGCCGGAGCGACCTGCGCCAAGCCAGGGTGCCCCCGGACAGGTCAGCGTAAAAGGTCAAGTGCATGTTCTCAAACAGCAGTGGGGTTTTATTGCGGAGGGCAGAGAGGATCACCGATTTGTCCCTCCCTTTCCTGAAGGTGATTATGGTGTCCCTTGTGGCCGCAGCTGAGGCCCTGGGAGGTTTGGGAACCCGGAAAAAGTCCGTGGGTGTGATGGACTTAGCCTGGCTAGAGGGTAGTATGGTCGTCAGCATACGTTTTAGTGTCTGCGGCAACTCCGTCTCCGGCAACTCTTCTGGGATTCCTCTGACCTTCAAGTTATGTCTCCTTCTGGAGTCCTCTTGGGCAGCAAAGCGCTGTTCATGTAGTAGGTTCTGCCGTTGCAGATCCTGTACAGCCATCTGTAGTGAGGCTATGTGCTGTTGGTTGTCCTGGGAGGAGACCTCCAGTGTCGATATGCGGCCTGTCAGGCCCTGCAGCTCACCTCTCAAAGCGGTGACGTCCGCGAGGATGTTTTTCTGCAGGTCCGCTAGTAATGTTTTTAATACCCCGGTGGTTACCAGGTCGGTATCCATGTCAGCCCTTGGTTTGGTAGGGTTCACCTTCTGCTTATGTGCTGGAGCTGGGGGGTAATCATCCTCTGCATCCCCAGAGCAGTCATCCAAATAGAAGTCAGAGCAGCCTTCGTGGAGCGCCACCATGTTGAATTCGCCCGTGTCGCGTGCTTGCCGCCACATGTCTCCAATTGTCAGCCCTGGAGCTGGTTTGTCCGTCGTCGGTTTTTTATTCTTCCGACCCATGATTCTAGGGGTATTCCCACGTTTGAATCGTTGTCTTTGGGGGTGATATATGTTGTAGTTAGGTTCGTTTTTTCGTAAGTCGCTTGGAGCTTGAGGATTGTGCGTCTGCTTGTGTAATAACTAGTTTAACAGTTACACATATTATATCACTGTTAACTAGGCCAGTACTAAATTAGACCTCTATTTAATATTTTAGAACAGCTTTTCAAATGATCATAATCTGTTATAACATATTTTTGATTTGTCTACAAAAGTCAACATTACATTTTATGAAAACTCATATATATGCACATGGAAACTCAGTGTGCTGCTTTCACTCCTGGCTGAGACTCAATGTGTAGACAGTACATGAGAGGAGCATGGCAGAAGTGCAGAGCCTGCAAACTTTCTGTCACTCACCCTGCTTTTAGGTAGGGGGAATTTTTTTTTTTTAGGGGGGGAAAAAAATTGTTTTTCTATAATGTGCCTATATGTATATGTCTGTATATGTGTCTTTGTGTATACCAGTATGTGTATGTCTGTGTATGCATGTTTGCTTGTGTATATGTATGTCTGTATCTGTGTGAAAGCATGTGCCTCAGTCTGTGCAGTCTGTGTGTATGTCTTTCAGCAAGCAAGATATTACTTTGCTGCAGAGGAATTTAGATAGATTGGAGGACTAGGCACTCATATGTCAGATGAAATTTTATGTTGAAAACTGAAATGTTATGCACTTCTGGGTAAAGAATGCACAAGCAACTTATACCCTAAATGGTAGTGAATTAAGGATAACAACAAGCAAGACGGATTTGGGAATTGTTATAGACAACAAACTAAGCAATGTGCAATGTCAATCAGCAGTGGATAAGGCCAGTAACGTCATGTATATAAAAGGGCATTAATTCTCGGGATCAGAATATAATTTTGCCTCTTTATATATCACTGGTAAGACTACATCTTGAATATGCTGTGCAAGTTTGAGCATGTGTTCTAAAGAAGGATATTATGGAACCTGGGTTTGTGGGGGTGAGACACACACAGATGGGGATCGTGAGAGAGACACACAGAAGGACCTGAGGTGGGGGTAAAAGAGACACACAAAGGAGCTGGGGGAGTAAGTCACACAAATGGGTTGGGAGGATGTAGGAGACATACAAGGAGAGTAGGGGTAAGAGACACACAAGGGAATTGTAAGACACAAAACTTAAAGAAAAAATCTATTAACAAAATAAATATATTAACAAAATAAATATAATAATACAATTAAAGAGCTGCTCCCTCTCAGCCCCTACCCTACCCCACAGACCCTCTCTTTCACATTACACACATACACAATGCATCCTTACACATACACAGAAACACACAATGCTTCTCTCACACACACACACACACACGATGCATCTCTTACACACACTCAGTGCACCTCTTACAGACAAACACTGTATCCCTTACACATACAAACGCAAATTCACACAATATACAAATAGTACGAGATAGTACTGTGTATCCAGGCGCTTAAACAAGGGTGTAAAAATGTGTGCAGCTACCGCCAGTGTGTAATCCTCTCACAGCTTAACACAAGGGTATAATTTGTAATGATAGGCTGTGTGGTATGAGAACAACAACAGCCAATTGGTGGAGCACTAAAGGGTACAAATAAAATAGCTCACCTCCCCTCTCTCTTGGATATATATGCAATAACCTAGAGGTGGGGATGAGATAAAAAGTGCAATCATGTAATACGTTCAAAAAATAGTGGGGTGATAATAGAAATATATAGACCCACTCACATGGTACTGAGCCTCAACAGGACAGGCTCAGATCACTCAGGCGTACGTGTTTTAAAAGGCAACATAGAAACTACAACGATGAAGTCGTGCTGTTCCTTTAAATATAAAGGGAGACCAAATATGGTGTAGTATGTAGGTACATTGTAATTGGTGGTAAAATACACAAAATTGCTCACCTGATTCAGAGCCTATAGACCTGGCTCTGGGTGTAATGGTGTATGTGCCAATAAGGGGCACAAAAACCTATAAGTGAGTATCAGGAACACTGCTTACGTCCACAAGGAGGAGTTGGAAAAAATAAAATGTATTTGACAATATAAAAAACACTAATTATAAAATAAAATAGCTGTATAAAAACAGTAAGTGAATCTTTGATCCACCTGGACGTCCGAGACGCGTTAAGGGTATCCATAATTGCGGATTGATCGCGGCAGTAAAGACAGTACCAGATAGTTAGTGTAGCTTGGCTGAAATATATACAATATATACACACACATATATGAAAGTTATAGAAAAGGGGAAAAAGAGAACCCCTCATTAAGACCATTTGGGGTTAGGGTCTTCAATTGATAGATCCAAAAACATTCCCTTTGTCTGAGGAATTTGTCATAGTTGCCTCGTCTAGGGTTCCTTTTGACTAGTTCTAAGCCACAGAAGTGTAGTCCTTTAGGGTCACTGTTATGGTATTCACGAAGGTGTCTAGAGATGGGGGTTTCAGTTGGGTATTTGCTAGATCGCATGTGTTCTTGTATACGTTTCTTAAAGGGGCGGAATGTTTTGCCTACATATTTTTTGTTACATTCACACGTAAGTAGGTAAACAACCCCTGATGAAGTCTCAGATGCCCTAACCCCAAATGGTCTTAATGAGGGGTTCTCTTTTTCCCCTTTTCTATAACTTTCATATATGTGTGTGTATATATTGTATATATTTCAACCAAGCTACACTAACTATCTGGTACTGTCTTTATTAAGTTTATTAAGTTTTTTAAAACTCCTCTTGTTAATATGTCCATGCTCCTTATGTTCTATCATCTCAGGTGTGACAGTTGCTTACTGTTACTTCACACTGAGATTGATTTCTACATAGGGCATCTGAGACTTCACTTAACATCAAAAGGACTTGCTCCTTAATCATTACTATATACACTGTATTGCCTGAAGGGTTTATAATCCCCCATATTCTATGGCACATACACATATACTGCATCCGACCATTGTTGCCGGACCGGAGCATCCCTTGACTCCTCCCCCTCCCGTGACGCGCCTTCACGCTATTGGCCATTACGTCACGGGAGGGGCGGGCACTAGCCCCTTTAAAACTCCGGCGGTAAGAGGATCTCCTTACCGCTCTTGAAAAAGGTGCCACACAGCGCCGAAACGCGCGTCGAGTAAGACGCTTAGCCTAGCTAAACTCTTCACATCTACTTGATTTATATACTTCGATTTTGACTTATAGCTCAGCCTCACTTTTTAGTCAGCACCTTTGTATGGGGTTGGGAACGTGTGGGTTGGTCTGATTGGCGGGGAGACGTCCTTTGCAACTAGGAGGCAGGGGTAGCTCTTTGCCCCTGGACCCATTGACTGAGGGGATTCTTTCCAGATACCTAGCAGCTATCTGTTGGCTCCAGCACTGCAGTTTTGTATCCCTTTTTGTAGCAACTCCACTAGGATACTCAAATAGTATTGGGATAACATTCTGCAAGTGTGAATAACATACTTAATCATTGTTGCAACTCTGTCTGCATCTGTCTCTGTGCAAGCACTCTACCAACTTACACTTAGAAGCTGATTAATACCTAGACGAATCGAGTGATTTGGGTATCTTTATATAAGAGGGATTCCTGTCAGTATGACCTTATCTCTATCCTCTCTTTGATCCCAATTTACCTACTAATATATATTCAGCAATCCCTTTCCTACGGGACAACTACTTATGTATTAGGTTTAGTGCTTGCTACATACTCTAGGGGAGGACATCCTGGTTCATTGGGTATCCCTCCTTACTCAGACAGTTTGGGTCTATAGGGCTATTTTTGGTATCTGCATTACCCATGCAGATACTTTATGACTACAACTCAACTTGTGGATTTAGCTGTTGAGGTGGTTGTCTGGTCTCAGTGCCTGACATCACCTTTTCACGGCTTATCCCAACTATATGTACCCTGTTGCCTCCCGTACGCACAGCCTCAGAGACCAATTCCCACTCCTGCATATTGCATATAGTCTCTTGACATTTACCGTGTTTTTACTATTTATATATATTTTTCCCAATAAAGATTTATTATTATTTTTCTCTACCACTCGGGGAGTTTAGTACACCCCATGTGGGCACACCCTCAGCCGAGTGTGATTTTGTAGTTGGACCTTCGCTCTCCTCTCCAAACACCTCATACTTTGGAATTTCTCTATTAATTACCGCTCGGGGTTAGGCCCCTTATGTGCTGCCCACTCAGTCCTTCTTTGGCTCCAGGACTAAGTTTCTCTAGTTCTGTAGTCATCTACTTTTTTCTCTAATTAATTAAGAAAAAATAGATTAAATATTTTGGATATGTCAACAAAAGTATAATTGGTTTGTTTAGATTAATGTGTGTCTTAGGGGTTTTGTATAGACATGGATTGTAAGAGGAAAATTCTATTGAATTAGATCAGATTGAATTTAACCATTACATGGTTATTAACATAATAGTGTATTAACATAATAGTCTTTCAATATTGATTGGAAATATATAAATATCCATATAAATTATTTCATATACACATTTCCAATACTGAATTACCTCTAATAAAATTAATCAATACATAATTAGTCCCAAATATGAAGTATTCAAGATATACCTCTATGATGTAGTGTAGATCTTTAGATGAAGATTATTATATTACATATATACAATAATTTACATATTACAATATTGTATTGTAAAGTATAATCTTTGACTTGGGGTGAAGGCTATCTGGATATGAATAGTGTAAACAAAATAGAGGGTAATTTTCTGAAGGAGTTTTTTGGCGGCAAAATTATATTTTCTCATAGGAAATGACACAGTTCAAAGTCGCTATTTAATCCGTGAGGTAACATAGTGTTCAGATTGAAAATCCACCTCCATACGACCTATGTGTTGTATAAAATGTTCGCCCCTCCAATTAGGAGTGATTTGTTGTACCCCCATAAATGTAATATTTACAGGATCTTTATTATGAATTTTAAGAAAATGCAGAGATAAACTATGTTTTTCAAAACCATTGCGGATAGTCCTAATATGTTCTTGTATACGTATATGTAGAGGGCGTATGGTAGGTCCTACATATAGGAGACCGCAGGGACACTTAATAGTATATATCACTTTTTTTGAATCACATGTAATTAATTCATTGATTTAAAAAAAAAATGGATTTTTTGGGTGTGGGAATGTTGTAATTTTTCTCTTTTTATTCTGGGTGTTTTTGCAGGCCCCACAATTTCCACAACCAAAAATGCTTCTAGTAGCATCAAGAAAATGCGTATTTTTCTTTGTTTTGATGTGATTATGTACCAAAGTTCTATTAAGATTTGGAACTCCTCTATATACCACAACTGGTCTATCTGGAAGTATGGGGTTTAATGTATCATCATTTTTGAGGATGGGCCAGTATTTATTCAGAATTCTTCTGACTTGTTTGTTCTTACAATTAAAGTCGAATATCAATGTTGGTTCATTAGTGTTGGTATTTTTAGTTTTTTCTTTATATGTTAATAAAGTACTATTACTGTTAGCATTACTATTTATCTTAACCTGGTTAGAACTAGCTGACTTCTTTAAAACAATGAATAACAGACCACAATTTATTGACATTTGAAATCAATATACTATCTGGAAAAAAAAAAATGATTGATATATATGAATCATGGAGGGAAAAACAAATAACATTCAGCAGTATCATATGCTGCTGTATGTCAGTGAATCCAGATTGAACTGTTACCTCCATCTTTGATAGTTTTTACATTTTCTTCAGGCATGTAAAGTTAAATCCCTAAACTGTTTTCTATTCTCCTGTCGGGGGGTCCAATGGCCATGGGGCAGTTAAAGGTAGGCTCTACTTACCTGAACCTGTCCCTTGCAGGCATTGCCATTTTGATCCGGTGGTTCCTCTTCGGAGCAGTCACTGCTTTACTCTTGCGCTGCTGTACTCTTGCACTTGAGAGGTCTATGGAGGTTCCCAAAAGACCTTCCATAAACACAGTCAATTCCCTGCAGCCATCACAAGCGACAGATGTCAGGATTGACTTTTAGACTCCACACTGAATCTAAGAAAGTACTTAGACTTTCCCTATATCCCTATTTTTGTCCCTATATATCTCTTTACTGGTTTGCATTTTCAGGGAAATTTCAGCACAGTCATTTTATGAAATACTAATTTTTAGAGGTGACAGTGCCACATTAACTTAAAGGTATCTAACATTTAATAAACAGCATATATATTTTTTATTTGGTTTCTGTTATAATTTATAATTTTATTAGTTTCTCTTTTTGTTTTAACAGATATAATGATTTGGAAAAATAAAACATTTGCGATAGAATTTATTCTTCTTGGACTCTCTGATCACCCCAAGACACAATGCATCCTTTTTGTATTTCTCTTGATAGCTTATGTAATGATTTTATTTGGAAACTTTTCTATTATATTTCTATGCCTGACAGACAACAATCTGAAGACCCCGATGTATATTTTCCTTTCCAGTCTCTCTCTTCTGGATATCTGCTTTGCAACATCAACTGTCCCTAGAATGCTAAAAGATTTGCTGTCAGTCAAGAAAACTATTTCATTTGAAGAATGTGCAGCTCAAATGTTTGTTTCACTTTCTCTTGGGGTTTGTGAATGTATTCTGCTCGCTGTAATGGCTTATGATCGTTATATTGCTATATGCAATCCTTTACGTTACACCTCAATCATAAGCAGATCTGTTTGTATCAGAATAATTCTTGGTAATTGGATATTTGGATTTGTTCAGTCTATTCCTGTTGTTATATTTACATTAAATGTAGATGTTTGTGGACACAATAAAATTAATCACTTTCTCTGTGAAGTCCCAGAAGTCCTTTCACTTGCATGCACAAGCCTATTCATTATTGAATGTTTTCTGTTTTTTGCTTGTTCTTTTATACTGATGATACCTGTTGCATTAATTGTGATCTCTTATATTAAAATCATTATAACCATATTAAAGATTGCGTCCTCTGCTGGACGAAAGAAAGCTTTTTCCACCTGTGGATCTCATATGATGGTTGTGACATTATTTTATGGTTCAGCTATAGCTACTTATATGAAACCTCGTTCAATCTCTTTACCAGAAATAGACAAAATTATTTCAGTTTTTTATATAATTATAACACCTATATTAAATCCCTTGATTTATACACTTAGAAATAAAGACATTAAAATAGCTATAAATAAATGCAAAATTCAATATTGTAAATAAATCGGAATATAAGGTTTTGTTTTGGGTGTCATTCAAATATACCCATAATCCATTAGTAAAATCAATCTCACAGAAAAGCAAACTGCAGAAATCATAGGCAGAGATGAAGATAATTTATGCACCTATATACTGAGAACTGGCACATGGAAAGAAAATAGAAAAAATATAAATAAAAACAAATGGCAATTGGAAGGTAGTAATAACCATTATGATGCAAGGAGCATACAGAGAGGACAACCAAAAGCTTTGAGTGTCCTGGCACCCTTTCCAGAGTAATATGTCTTGTTTGAACCAATAGTTGATGTCAGTAATCTTGTTATAACAGACTAAACCTGTTGGTGGGGTCAGTATGATGATGATGTATATTTTTTATTTTGTTCCTGTACACACTTAAACACTCTATTAGAGGTGGATTAAATTGGATGTTTTGTTTTGTTTTACATGACTTGTGTGTGATATTTGATTTATTTTATAGTATAATATATGTATTTAAAAATAACAAACTTCACTGTACTTTGCTTTAAAGATGGCCCAATAAAGAACTAACACTTGAAACAGTTTCTGCTTTAAATAGCACCTAAACAATAGCACTTTTTAGTGCTCATGTATTCATAATATGCACTCCACCCCATCCATGACTCCAATATACAATACCAGGACAGAAAATTGTAAGTATAATGGATTTCACAATATATGGCAGCAGAGGGGGGAGGGGGGGGGGGGCAAATATAAGGCAGAAGGCCCATATAGAAGAAAATGCAATTGCAAAACACAGAAGAACCTATGTTACATTTAAAGAGCATTACCGAAATGGCTGTAAGCTATATCCAGACACTAAATATGTCATGTCACAGTATCCAAAAAGGGTTAAAGCAGTATAAAATTGGTTGTATTGTGTCTACATGAATTGCTAATATTTCTTTCCTAAAGTAAATGGAGATTTCAGATGCAATATACACACACAAAATACATTATATGTATACCGATGAAAGTCCAGGGAATGGAATGAAACATTTATGTACCATATGCATTAATGATAAAACAGTTTGAACTACAGAAAAGTCAATTGTGCTCTCTCTCTCTCTCTCTCTCTCTGGTTGCCACGTGAAAGCTAACGAGTGAACAAGTGAATAAAGAGCAAAGTCAGTTGAGGTGTGCCGACCTGACGTGAGGTTAGACCTGTAAAAGAGGGCCCACCTAGGTAAAATGATAATAAACTGAGGTGGGAGGGGCACTTCCAAGAACGTCGAAGACAGGTAAGCAGGGGCTCACTGGGTTTAAATAGGGATCCAAGTGCCTCCCACAATTACAGGCCAAGCCTTTTATACATATATATATCACTTCAGTGAGAGTCCCGGCATGGTTATTAAGTGAAAGGAAACAATTGAATAAAGAGTATAGGCTTGACATAGTGAACCAAGAGTGGATACTGGTATAAATGGCAAATCCTATTAGAGATAAGTCCAGATAAAGTGGAGTCACAATACTCAAATATAAAAGACCTAATGGTAAAAAAATAAAGAATTGTTTATTAATTATAAGAAGACTGTAAAAATGTTTTCTGGCTGTGACAAAATGCCTTTTGTCACTGGATTTTTATATGACCAACTGCCTTTTGCCCTTGGCTGTTGGAGGAACCTGTTTGCCAGCCTCCTCCCTCATGAAAAAAACTGAAAAAACTGCTAAATAGATTCAAAATTTTGTCCTGAGTTTTAAAATACCCAGTGTTTACATGCTTTTTTGCTTTTTTGTGTGCAAGTTATAGGGCTATAGGTACAAGTAGGATATTGCGGTTTCAAAACATACATTTTTTTCAAATTTATCAATAGTGACATTGTAACACTATTATCTGTCAAAAATCTCTGAATAACACCCCACATGTACATATTTTTTTTTAAAGTAGACAACCCAGGGAATTCAATATGGGGTATGTCCAGTCTTTTTTAGTAGCCACCTAGTCGCAAACACTGGCCAAACTTAGCGTTCATATTTGTTTGTGTGTGAAAAAAGTAAAAAACTAAATTGAACGCTAATTTTGGCCAGTGTTTGTGACTAAGTGGCTACTAAAAAAGACTGGACATACCCCATTTGTAATACCTTGGGTTGTCTTCTTTTGCAAATGGTATGCCATCATGGGGGTAATTCTCATTCCTGGGCTACCATACGCTCTCAAAGACAACGTAACCAACCTGGCCATTTTCAATGTAAAATATTTGACCCATATATTTGACCCTGTAACTTTCAAAAACGCTATAAAATCTGTACATGTGGGGTACTGTTAAACTTGGGAGACTTTGCTGAACACAAATATTAGTGTTTCAAAACAGGAAAACGTATCACAACAATGATATCATCAGTAAAAGTGCTATTTGTGTGTGAAAAATTCAAAGAAAGTCACTTTCACTGACAATATCATCGCTGTGATAGGTTTTACTGTTTTGAATCACTAATATTTGTGTTCAGCGAAGTCTCCTGAGTAAAACGGTGCCCCACATGTACAGGTTTTAGGGTGTCATAGAAAGTTACAGGGTAAAATACAGTGCTAGCAAATTAAATTCTCTGCAATTTCAGCCTGGGTTGGCAGGCAGGTCCCTTAAATTGCAATTAATAGAATTACTTAATTATGTAAAAAATATTACATAAATAGGCACGTAGAATTTAAATATATATGCATATTTATATATTTGAAGTCTACGTGTATATTTATATAATTATTTATATAATTTTGTATATGGACAAACGTATATTTCATATGATTTTTATTTATTTTTATATATATATATATATATATATATATATATATATATATATATATAAACAAATGGAAGCTTGGCACTCTCCTCCAAAAATAATTAATTATATCACATATGCCTGGGTGCAAATTGCGTCAGATATATATACACATAAATGAAAAAAATCAAAATGCACTCACAGGTCTTCGAATTAGTGGACAAATAGGTGCTTTATTTGGTCATCAAAAGTGTACAAAAATCAATCGACGTTTCGACCCTGCCGGGTCTTTTTCAAGATCATCATATATATACACAATTTCTTTATAAGTGTATTTTGATATAAATATATATATTTTAATATCAAAATACAGTTAGAATAAAATTTCATATAGATATATAATTTTTTTTTAAATTTGTTTTATTTAATTGAATTTACTTATTATTTGTATGTTATAAAATATATATATATATATATATATATACAATATATATAGTTATTATATATATACGTGTGTAATTTAATTATAAGTGTATTTTTATATTAATATATGTACATATTAATATAACAATACACTTGGTATGACATGATGCTCCTTGATGCCCCTTCCTGCTCATTTCTGTTCCTTCTCCTACTTTACCTTTGTGCTCCTTCTGTCCCTTTCTACTCCTTGCTACCCTTTCCAGCTATTTGCTGACCCTTGCTGCTTCTGCTGACCCTTCTAGCTCCTTGCTGCGCCTTTCTGCTACTTGATGTCCCTTCCTGCTCATTTATGTTCCTTCTCCTTTCTGATCCTTCTCTTATTTTATTTTCCTGCTCCTTGCTGACCCTTCCTGTAGGCTGCATCCCCCCATCCCTCACTTACCTACTCTACAGGCTGTCTCTCCCCTCTCTCCTCCCTCACTTCCCTGATCTGTAGGCTGCCGCCCCATGCCTAACTTCCCTGATCTGTAGGCTGCCCCCCATGCCTCACACCCCCCCATTCCTCACTTACCTGATCTATAGGCTGTCTCTGCTGGCTGCATGTGCTGTTCCCCTGCAGTTTCAGTCAGCAGAGAGAAGCAGGGATAAGATATAGCTTCCAATCCCTGTCTCTCTCCATACACAGTGCCACCTACTGACCGGTATTGCAGCGCATTTTTAATCTCACAGGAAAAATAGCAGTGCCCCCCCTGCGGATGCCCATACTGTCCTCTGTCCCCTCTACTTTTCATATTAGTATTAGAGCCGTTCCTACAAGCTATTAGAAACAACCAGCTAATCCAAGGCCTCACTATTGACAAGTCAGAAAACAAAATTTCTGCATTTGCTGACGATGTTATGTTCACAATCAAGGACCCCGACAAATCTCTCCCAAATATACTTGACGAAATATCTATACAGGGAGTGCAGAATTATTAGGCAAGTTGTATTTTTGAGGATTAATTTTATTATTGTACTACAACCATGTTCTCAATGAACACAAAAAACTCATTAATATCAAAGCTGAATATTTTTGGAAGTAGTTTTTAGTTTGTTTTTAGTTATAGCTATTTTAGGGGGATATCTGTGTGTGCAGGTGACTATTACTGTGCATAATTATTAGGCAACTTAACAAAAAACAAATATATACCCATTTCAATTATTTATTTTTACCAGTGAAACCAATATAACATCTCAACATTCACAAATATACATTTCTGACATTCAAAAACAAAACAAAAACAAATCAGTGACCAATATAGCCACCTTTCTTTGCAAGGACACTCAAAAGCCTGCCATCCATGGATTCTGTCAGTGTTTTGATCTATTCACCATCAACATTGCGTGCAGCAGCAACCACAGCCTCCCAGACACTGTTCAGAGAGGTGTACTGTTTTCCCTCCTTGTAAATCTCACATTTGATGATGGACCACAGGTTCTCAATGGGGTTCAGATCAGGTGAACAAGGAGGCCATGTCATTAGATTTTCTTCTTTTATACCCTTTCTTGCCAGCCACGCTGTGGAGTACTTGGACGCGTGTGATGGAGCATTGTCCTGCATGAAAATCATGTTTTTCTTGAAGGATGTAGACTTCTTCCTGTACCACTGCTTGAAGAAGGTGTCTTCCAGAAACTGGGAGTTGAGCTTGACTCCATCCTCAACCCAAAAAGGCCCCACAAGCTCATCTTTGATGATACCAGCCCAAACCAGTACTCCACCTCCACCTTGCTGGCGTCTGAGTCGGACTGGAGCTCTCTGCCCTTTACCAATGCATCCATCTGGCCCATCAAGACTCACTCTCATTTCATCAGTCCATAAAACCTTAGAAAAATCAGTCTTGAGATATTTCTTGGCCCAGTCTTGACGTTTCAGCGTGTGTGTCTTGTTCAGTGGTGGTCGTCTTTCAGCCTTTCTTACCTTGGCCATGTCTCTGAGTATTGCACACCTTGTGCTTTCGGGCACTCCAGTGATGTTGCAGCTCTGAAATATGGCCAAACTGGTGGCAAGTGGCATCTTGGCAGCTGCACGCTAGACTTTTCTCAGTTCATGGGCAGTTATTTTGCGCCTTGGTTTTTCCACACGCTTCTTGCGACCCTGTTGACTATTTTGAATGAAACGCTTGATTGTTCGATGATCACGCTTCAGAAGCTTTGCAATTTTAAGAGTGCTGCATCCCTCTGCAAGATATCTCACTATTTTTAACTTTTCTGAGCCTGTCAAGTCCTTCTTTTGACCCATTTTGCCAAAGGAAAGGAGGTTGCCTAATAATTATGCACACCTGATATAGGGTGTTGATGTCATTAGACCACACCCCTTCTCATTACAGAGATGCACATCACCTAATATGCTTAATTGGTAGTAGGCTTTCGAGCCTATACAGCTTGGAGTAAGACAACATGCATAAAGAGGATGATGTGGTCAAAATACTCATTTGCCTAATAATTCTGCACGCAGTGTATATAGCAAGGTCTCTAACTTTCAAGCAAACCTTTCCAAATGTGAGATTCTACCATTACACTTAAACACAAGTTTAGCAAATCACATTAAAAATCACTTCGATTTCAGTTGGTCGGACGCATTATTAAATACCTAGGAGTAAACCTAACACACGACCTGCACCGATTATATGATTCCAATTTCCTATGCATACTCACCACCATAACAAAAGACCTCCACAAATGGAACAAACCAGGATTTGGTTGGTTCTGCAAACTGAATATTATCAAAATGAATGTGCCCCGTCTGCTTTACGCACTTCAAACACTACCCATATTCATCCCAAAGAAGTTCTTTATAGATATCCGTAAAATCATTTCCACATTTCTGTGGTCACACAAACACCCGAAGCTACCATACTTACACATGACAAGGTCCTGGGAGAAAGGTGGGATAGGACTACCATACATAGATAGCTACCACTGAGCAGTGCATCTCACAAGAATATATAAATGGACACACACCCTCTCCACGCAACAATGTCGAGAGATAGAAAATTCCTCCTTCAAAACACCTATACAATCTGTACCATGGCACAAGGCACCAAATCACCTACTCAACCATATGGCACACCCGATAATCGAAGCCACACTGAAAGTTTGGGAAGGGGCCCGCACCCACACCCAGAAATCTCCCACTTCCCATCAGCCTTATATCCTATAACATATAACACCTTTTTTGAATCTGGACAAGAGGGTAGGATACTACAGACACCAAACACACAACCGCCCACGCAACTCAAGGATGTAACGCAAGGAGACAGACTAAAAACATTACTAGAACTTCTCCCATCCCAAAAACACACAGGGCTTCAATATATACAATATAATCAAATGTCACACTTTATCCGATCTAAACAACTACTACCTTCGGGAGCGAGGCAACTCAAGAAATTTGAAAAACTCAGCTCTACCCATCCCCTGAAAGCCAAGCTTCTTTCCACAATGTAAAAACTAATAACCCAGACAGGATCACAAAACCTTCCCACATTCACAGAAAAATGGGCAAAAGAAATGAGTATAGAGTCCACACATCAACAATGGCGTCAAATCTTCAAAAACACCCACAAATCCTCCATATGTAATGCCACACAGGAAAGCAATTACAAAAGAATTTCACGATGGCACTATACTCCAGCCAAATTACACAAAATGTTCCCAAATACACATCAGTCATGCCGGCGTTGTCATCAGCCCAATGCTCACCACTCTCACATCTGGTGGGAATGCCCACAAATAAAACCCTTCTGGCGTAGAGTAACTACCATAACAAAAATGATCACAGAAGTATCAGTTCCAATGTCACCTGAACATATGATCTTCCTGTTACCACTAAAGAACATGGATAGGCACACAAACAACCTTTTAACTCATCTTTTCACGGTCGCTAACCAACTGATCCCCAAGTATTGGAAACAGCCAGACCCTCCTTCTATACAGGAATGGATACACAAGGTAGAACAAATTAAACAAATGGAAGAACTCACACATAATTTACTAAAAAAAAACTACCAACCTTTCCTCCTAACTTGGGACAAATGGAATAACTTTATGAAAGAGAAGGACGGAAGGACCACTCAGATAAACTAGATGACATATGTGACATAAACAACTAAGAAAACAAGGTAAGGCTGAGAGAACCCATGAAACCTGCAACAAGGA
Organism: Pelobates fuscus; assembly: GCF_036172605.1. Lineage (NCBI taxonomy): Eukaryota > Metazoa > Chordata > Amphibia > Anura > Pelobatidae > Pelobates > Pelobates fuscus. The sequence continues at coordinate 85,203,484 of NC_086324.1, forward strand.
GAGAATAAAAATTCCACTCACCCTTCATTGGACTAATTTATGACATATCTATGATAATAACTCTACTTTATTACAAACCACAGCTTGTTTAGAAACAAGAATGTACACTAGGATAAACAAATACATAGAGAATGAGTACCTCATCCATGTAATTACGCACATCTTGCCTCTACTATAACCCTGTATCAATGTACTGTTGGTGAGTTGCCTAATGTTAACTATCTCAACTGATATCCTTTCTGGAAGGTCACCAAAATGTTCACTATGGAAACATTTATTGCAAAAACTATTGTAATTTTGTGAATTTGCTACTGAAAACACTGTTAAATAATTGTTGTTATTATATGTTCAGTTTTTGAAAAAACAAATAAAAATTATATACAAAAAAAAAACCAATAGTACATGATATTTGAGATATACTGCTCATACAGCGGTGAAGTCTGTGAAAGCATTAACATTGTGAAAAGAAGGAGTACTGTAAAAAAGCACAATGGTCATATACAGCAGTACTATAACTTGACTGGTATTGCCATCTGTTTCATCAGTGACATATACATAAGAAATTGGTGTACTATATATTTGTTCATTTTTGTACATAATCAGAATAATCAGGCATAGTGATAACACACTCCTCTAGATCCTATATCAGGGGTAGGCAACCTACGGCACTAGTGCCATGCAAGGCACTCGAGGTGTCTTTGTACGGCACTCAAGGCTGCTGGAGCCAAACGCACTCTGGCCTATCAGGAGTCCCAGTAATACTTCAGATATTTGCTAATACGAAGAGGTGGTGAAAGACAATCCTCAATTTATGCATTGCAGCACATAGAGTAACTGATCTCAGATCACTGCCTTCCAGCACTTGTGAATGGGAATCCACACTTTAATAGAGCAGCTATCGCAGCTCCTGTCCTTGACCTGAACCTGGCCAGCCTGGTCCCCACTGGAACCCAGGGAACCCACCCACACTGCTAGATATACACAGAAATGCAGAATAACCCTCCCCTCAAACAAATAATATGAACAGCCCACAAACAAACATACACACAATCCGCACAAACGCAACACCACTAACAATACACATACATGCACACAACCACACACGCAGCCTCTCACGTGCAATACCCCAAACAGCCCCACACATACACCCACTACCAAACACACAATGTGACATATCCATCCACACACAATTCCACAAGCAGCCATACACAGCCCACATTCATATGTATCATACATGATACCATAAACTACTAATGAACATATACAATATAATAGCTCATATACGCACAAATACAACGATACAAAGCAATTACAGTAAAAATAACCCAAGCAGAATACGGCAGCATACACACCTTAATTTAAAAAAATAGGATCGGCTCTCTACGGGACATCACAATCCTATATCGGCACAGTGCTGCTAAAAGGTTGCCTACCCCTGTCCTATATAATACTGTATTGCCTGTTCCAGTATCGTGTAATTCAGGAACCTAACCTCTAACTCCTGATCCCCACTTAGCAATCATTGACTCAGGCTTATTTTGCACCAGTGTGCAGCCCTATGCTGCTTGCTCATCCTGTCTTCACACAAATTGTAAAAGCTTCTAAAGTCATGCACTGTAAGAAGTGAGGTTGAGTTGATAACAATCAACTTGGATAGGAGGGGTGGGATTGAAGGGGATAAGAGGGGATTTTGTGCCTTTTGTGTAGAGATCAATGCTGTGAACTTATAACGGGCGGTGGACACCTTCTATCATAACTTCGTCTACATCCCTGATTTTAACTTGAATTAGCTTCACTGTGAGAAAAGGAAACTGTAATGCTATACCAGTTTATGGTAGTACGTTATCAGTTCATGTTTACTAAGTGCAGCACATTCTACCCAACATTTCCCTTTTTTTTAATAGTGATCATTTTCATTCCTTTCAATGTATGGGCCATTTGTTCATAGTGATAACTCGAGTCCACCCTATTCCATACTTGCGTTTTGTGCGAACATTCGCCCCTTTCCATTAGCTAGCAATATTAGTTTTTGAAGCTTGAAGTATATGGAGTATCACCGTCTTATTTGGTGAGGCCCACATTTCTGGTGCAATGTGTAAATTAAAGCATTATGGTTAGAATATGAGTTTGGCTTGTGTCAGTTTGCAAATAGCTTATTTTATCTTAAGCAGAATTTTGATAAATTGGGGCAGTCCGAAAATATATGTTGTGGCGAAAGGGACCTCGCCACTAGTTTTTGGAGGGGACTGATTGCCAGCCTCATGCCTTGGGACAATGGCCCCTGGGAGATTGGGCACTTTAAAAACACTTAGGGCTTATGAACTTTTAAAAGACTGTTCTGGCCCTTTAAATGAAACCCCATGGCGATTTTATTCTGTCCGTGGGATCTGAGCGCTGTTCGGATATATTAAAGCTCAGATCCAAGCTATCTGGGGATAGGTTGAATGTAGGGGTTCTGTTCAGTATAATAGGAATTATGTATTTTTATGTTTTTACTGTTGTTGTGAATAGAGCTATTTTCTGTATGCTGGAGATAATTGGCTTACCACACCCAAGCCATGCTTGGAATCGGTCACAAAGGGACTTCCAACTACCTTTTGACCCACTGGACCAATTTGTATGATTTTGATGCATGTTTGTATTTGGAGTATGCTAATTCTGAAAATGTAAGTTTATGTGAATGTGATGTATACATTAGGAGTTATGAATATTGTGTAAAACTGTGTATTTTCCTGCCTGTGATAATTACGTCAGCCCATTGTGTTCAGTAATTATATCACAGGCAGAGGGGAGGATTTTGTGTGGGAGTGTACGTATTGATTGGTTGTACTTCAAAATCCTGTGGGCGGTACTATGTTTGTAGAATGGGCATAAAAGCAGAGGGTTTGAATAAAAGTTTAGTCCTACTTCACCCTCAATTTGGAGTGACGTCTCTTATTGGGGGAATCTGCTACAAGGGATTGCTATGCCAATCATACTCTCTTGCTATATCACTACTAAGATCTTGTAAGAGCTTGTGTCTGTCTTGCTCTCTGAAGGAGTCTACGGTGGTTATGGTATCTGCTGGAGTGCTTGGAGCCCTCAGGAAGTGCTAGGAGCATCCTCCAACGGAGGTACCCGGTCGGGGTGCCAGGTGATCTGTTACATATGTTTCAGCGTAGTTGTTGCATTTTGGCATCTCCAAAAAGCTGGTGATGTAGCCGTGTATATTTTGGCTAACATGGAGGGAACCCAGTACCACCTCATCAGGATCTTACAGTATGCCTTCCAGTGGGATAAGTCACTAGAGGATGCCTTAGTGGCCTGTATGGCCTGTAGCCAAAATGGGATATGCCACCAATTGGAAGTTTGCAAGTGGCATCTGCGTTAATTAAAGCATCGTAACATAGCAACAGCAGTTTAGTAGGTGTTTTTGGTTACTGGTATAGCACTGGCCAATGGTGTCATTTGGGAATCTTCACCTAATTGGATGTGCATTTTCATTAGAGTATGCTTCACCCTGAGATAAGTAAATATTTCCCTCGAGGGCAGGGAGAATTCTACTTGCATGGACTGAAAGGGTTTTAGACCTGACTCATTATGAATTGAACGTAAGGTAGTGGCTCCACCTTTGATCCAGTTAGTATGTCTTGAGAGAGGGATGCAAGGGAACTCTATAGGAGCTCTAGACACCAAGGTTATAGGGCCTAACAGGCCATGACACCATTGTTTCCATTTTTGCAATAAAAATTTTGAGCTTGCCAGTGTGGTCTCAATGGGATTTAAGGGCATGCATCAAGCTTGTCCAAAGCAGGTGTTGAAACCTAAGAGACTGAATGCATGCCTCTTCCAAAGGGAGCCACACTGGAGTAGTGGGTTGTGTCAGCACTGCTACACCACACGCCAGGATGGAGGCTTTGTAGCACATCTTTACATTGGGTATATCGAGGCCACCTTTTGCTACTCTGGGTGGTTTTTGTTTTTTTCAAGATGTGGGCATTGAACGTGGCTTGTATGTTGTGCAGTATTTTGTTAGGCACTTATATTAGGAGAGTGCGAAAAAGATAGAGGACATGGGGTAGAGACATTTTAACAGTGTTGACCCCCCCCCCCACCCCCCAACCATGACGTTTCCTTATGCTTCCAGTTATCTAGTTGTGTTTTTAACTTGTGCATAAGTGGAATGTGGTTTCCCCGCAATACTTGATGAGGGGATTTTGGTAGATTGATTCCTAAATATTTCAGGGAGGATTTCCTCCAATCAAAGCCATTGACTACCTATTAATGAAACATGAGTTGGGATGTGAGGCTGTCAAAGGAATGTGTTGTTTTAACCTGTCTGATCACGGAACTATGATCCATGAACACATACAGAACTTACACGATCTAGTGAGGGATATCAAACAAGAAACTGGGTTCTTTGAGAATTGGGACTGGACTTTTGGGCTGGGTGCATGGTTTTCTTGTCAAGAAAATATTATATTTCCTACTTATTGCAGTATTTGTTATCCTGTTAATCTTTCTAACTTTCAAGTTTTTCTTATGTCTCTTTTCTCACTTATGTATCTCAAAACCTCATGTTGGCCGAACCTTAACTTACACGCTAGTTTCCCCTACCTCCAACGGCTATACCCTGTGTAACAGAAGATACTCCTCTGATGAACTTTGGTTTGTCCTGTCTAAGGGAACAGTGGTGAAGAACTAACACAAGTCCCACAGGTGTGGCTAGCGCACCTAGATATACCTTAGACTGTTGGATGAACCTTGAATTAAAAGAGGGGATTGTGATGGAATATATCTTGATTCTAATGTTCAGCGTAATTAAATTAAGGCCTATATCTGATGTTCTTTATATGTAATGAACTTTTTCTCTTTAAAAAGCTGTATACGTGTCAGCATAAGTTGCTTTCCCTGTTTATTCTAGCCCCCACCGGAGCACTTATTTTGAGAAACTGTACATTGTGTGACTGTTTGATAGCTAATTTTGTCTCTCTGACCTTCCTATCTTATGAAATATGTAACCACATATTGTATTGTAAACTAATTTTATATCTTATGAACCACATATTGTTTTGTAAACTAATTTTATAGCTTATGAAATATGTAGCCACATTAACTAATTTTATCTTTTGACTTTCCTATCTTTAACTACATTATTTATTTTTAAACTTTCAAACTAAACTGCAACAATATTGTGTATAAAAACATCCTACTTTGAATAAACAAACAGGAAGTAATTCTGGACTCACAACCATCTGTGTCGTGTGTTAATTGCTTCTCCAGGTGCCTGGTATAATTTGGATTCCCCTGAATATAAGTATTGGATCTTTTGTCCATGTCACCTATTGATAAAGCTGGAGTTTTGGTTGCATTGTTTTTGTAGAAGGAAATGCGACCAAAACAGTCTAGATGTGTTAAGAGATGGGATATAGATTGTTCTGGTTGGGTTAAGAACAGCAGAATCTCATCTGCAAACAGTGTGATACCCTACTACCCTATTGGTGTTTTGAGGCCTGTGAAAGTGGTAATTGATTTGATGTCTGATCGTGCCATTAGAAATTGCAAAGGAAAAGGAAGCCAAGAGTGTCCCATCAAGCTATGCTTCCCGCTCCTGGGCCGCAACCAACATGGCTGACAGAGCAAGGGAACACCCTGAAACAACTTGGGAAACCAAATTTAACGCCTACTTCAACAGGATATGTACAGTGTTCTGGTGCTGGATTGCAGCCTGTGCAGAGCAGTTGCAGCTTCCTATCACCTATACCTTACAAATCCAGACAGAAGCTCTCTCAGTGACCAGCTCCACCGAACCAACAAGCACAGCCACACACACGGACAACACTGCAGTCTCAGCCGCTTACCCTTCTTCTGGGCTGGGTACTCACCTGGAGGCACCTCTTCTACGACAGCGATACACCTGGGGAGACATCCGAGAACCGGAGGTACCCTGGGCCCACGACCCTCAAAACGGGATCTATGGCACGACGGCGCAAGTTCCCTTTAAGACCTCAGGCTGAAGACACATGGCACGCAGACTCCGCAAGTCCATAAACAGCTGGAAACGACCAACAGACCCCCTGCCAAGGAAGGACTACCTAGAGAAGCACTGCTGACCCTTACTCGTGAGTGGGACGGACAGGGTCCCTCCCTGTGGCCTGATGGCCTGGCCTCCCAGGACCATTGTGCTATCCCTCCCTGCAGAGAGGGTTGAAGACACTCACCAACGTTCTTGCCTAGATCCACACAAAAACATGCACTGTCCCCAATAGCCTGCTCGGATTTGGTGGTTTTAATTGCAATGTGTTTACCTAACATAGCAATGACCAGCCTTTGATTCATACCCTAAAAGTGTTTTCGTTACTGCCCAGGCACTGTGGTCTTGGGGGACCTAGACATGGTCTGCATGTATAAGATCCCTGTCTAGCATGCTCTTTAATATATTGTTTTCCCTTATTTGTCTATTTATCTAATCTCTTGCTCTTAAATGTAAAAGTGATATAGTATTAACCATAACCCAATCGCCAACCCCAGCAGATATCTCACTCTGCATATATATATATCACATCTAAGCCATGTTTCAGCCTGATAGCCACAATATATATGTTTACCATCTCGCATACAGATTAGGATAGAATATTATGTTATGCCTGTTTGTATCTTGATATGTTTACCTACCTAACCTGTGACCTACTACCTTCTTCTTTATAAAATATAATATTATGCATGTGTTATCGGATAACCCTATTGCTTGATATTATGCCTGAGGAATGCCGTTGGGGTACCTCATGCTTACCTGTTACATTCTTCTGCACAGCAAAAATACAAAAAAAAATTGCAAAGGGGTTGGATAGAAACCTAGAGTTAAATACCTTTGCCATGGGAGATGGATATAATGCCACTATGCTGTTAATGAAAGTTTGTGGAAAACCAATTTTTTTTTAAAGTGTGGTTTGCATGTACTCCCAGTGTTGAGGATAAAATCAGCCCAGGCCCTTTGTGGATGATGGACATTTGCCAACTCTTTAACAGAGCTCTGGAAATTGGAAATGAAAAGCAGAGACGTGTTCAATAACCAATTCAAATTCCTTTATTACGCAAGTTATATTTATACCCCATTTTCATAGCAGGATGGGAGGGGGAAAAATGAGCATATGGGTGTGACAAAATAGAGAAAATAGAGGTGGCCAAAATGATCACGAAGGACAGAGCAGGGGGTAACCCTAGTGGTAAGTAAGAGACTAAGAGGAGAGCAATCTGTCCTGTAGGGTGTATCTTTAGGTATGCAACACGTAGTGAGAAAAACAGTTAAAAATAACCTTTATTAGACTAGGGTGAAGATAAACAAAGAACTTAATGAAAAAGGTTAAACATTTATATGGTAAGACACACTGAGCTAAGAGAGAGGTGTGTCAAGCCAACGTACGGGTGCTCATGCCCTGCTAACGACACTAGACAGTGCAGTGCTCCTACACTATGTTGTCTGTGTCGTGGTGGCAATAATGTAAACCCAAAATATCAATATGTATCCAGTGACGGAGAATGTCTGTAGATAGGGCTCTTACAGAGAGCTGTGGTATAATGCGGTGACTGGACCGTGTTGTCCGTCCGCCTCTAGCCGTGAGTAATACCCAGGCTGTACAGGTAGCTTTCCAGGGGGACGGAGCTACTGAGTGCGATATTGTCGTCCTAATGTCAGACGGTAACAATATATGGGTCCCCAACCGGAGGTAATAGTCGGTAGCTAGCCTGGTGGGGGAGACAGACGTGACTGGATATTGATAATGTGAAGGGGAAAGGGAGACAGAGGGGGCCGTGATCCAACTGAAAATACGTCGGATCTGGGCACAGCTCCTTCAAGGTGCAGCTGTGGAGACACGTATGGAATGTAATCACTATTTTAAAGATAATAGCCACCGTCGGGCGATTAGTAGTGATTCCTCGTCAGGGTATATATCTCTCGTGCTAACCGTCAGGTACTGGTAATCCACCTAGCCAGTGTGAGTGTCATGGGCTGAGAAGGTAAGACAAAAAAGGTAGAATGGTGCCTTCGTGGGTACCAAGTACAGTAAAGAGGTAGGAGGTAAACAAGAGTGGAGGATGTATGATACGTGTAGGCACTGGACGTCCCTTTCAGAAACTAAAAAAGTAAATCGTACCCTGGTGAGTGCACCGAGTACTTGTGTGCTAGGATAAGTACACACAGTTCTAGTGCACTAGGGTGGCTGGTAACCGTCCCGTGTGGGTATACAAAGTGCCCGGGTTGCTATTTGATAATGCAGCCAAAAAGGTCGGTACTAGTAAACCGGGAGGTAGGAATGTAATGTCCGCGGAGTGCGAGTAACCTTTGGGAAAACGGGTAAATGTCGGACCCGAAACCAATAGTAGGTGTCAGACTCCAACCCGACGCGCATTTCGCCTTTGTTACGAGGCTCATCAGGGGGAAAGGACTGCCCTGATTCGTCAAGTTTAAAAAGCCCGCTCACGGATCTCATTGGTTCCCGTGTTGGTGAGTGGGAGGGGCCAGAATACGGTGGTCATAAGGGCACAAACAGGTGCTCTTGGTAAAAATCGTTGTGAATGACTGAATGCTTTTATTCTTCATGAGAGTATATTAGTCGACGATTTGCAAAATCCTTTAGGATTAGTAGAGTTGCCCCTTGGTTTGTTCAGAAGGGCTGGTTGATGATGATTGATAATGGATCCTGATACCATCCTGACAGGCCCTCTTAGGGGGTCAGACGGCATACTGGATAGTTAGCCTTAGTATGAGTATTTTGATCCAAAGAGAATGAGTGACGATACATAGTATGCCCTGAAGGGCTTGGGTCACTGATAGGTCATGCGGTTAAGACCTTCATAAGTTTATAGGTGAAGGGTGCGGACCCGTGAGTGGAGTCGGCCCGGTGGTGAGTCAATTCCCGATGTGATGATAATAGGGAAATGGGGGGGCTTCACATAGATCATAGGTCAATGGATTGTTCGTGACCGTATGATATACTGCCGTTGGAATGAATGAAGCCTAGGGACATTGTCTGGGTGGAACAGCTGGAATAAGCTAGTAGGGTGAGCTTGTTTGGCCGTGGTGAGGTGAAAGGGTCCCATATATACACCTGGCCGTAGTGAGGTGAAAGGGTCCCATATATACATCGTCAGTGTATAAATGGTGTATAATTAAATTCCTCATTTAGGCCAAGGGGGGACAATGTCTTGAAGAAAAAGATCCATTGGGACTCTTTCCGTAGCAACGCCTTATTGAAGTCGCCCTTTCTGGGGTTAGGAAGTAATTTCTCAATCCCTTGGAATTTGAGATTTTCAGGTTTGCCCTCGTGAAAGTTTTGAATATGTCTAGCCACTGGGGTGGGTGTCACTTTGTTGTTGATGGACGTCACATGCTGTAGTATTCTCCGTCTAAATTGTTGGAATGTTTTCCCAATATACTGGATGCCACAGCTGCAAGTGATCAGGTAGATAATTCTCGTAGTGCTGCAGTTTACCAGGGCATTCGTCTCTATTGTGGTGTGAGTTTGTGTAGATGTAGTAAACTTAGAGGGTAGAATGTACTGGCAGGCCTTACAATGTCCGCATCTGTATGTCCCTTTTGTTTCCGTTAGCCAGGTCGTGGCTGGTGGAGGGGGTGCTAGATGACTCCGGACAAGTTGGTCTTGGAGATTGCAAGGCCTGCGTGCCGTGAGCGATGGGTAGTCCGGTAACACTTTGGAAAGTACCGGGTTATGGAGGAGTATAGGCCAGTTGGTTTTGAGAATTTTGGACATGGGTCCCCATCCCTGATCATAGGTGGCAATACAGCGTGGAGCCTTGTGTTCTTGTCTTAGTGTGGCTGAAGACAGAGTGGCTTCTCTATCCAACAGGCATACCCTCTGGAAGGCCCTTTTCAATACTCGATTGGGGTAGCCGAGTTCCCTGAAGCGAGACCTTAGGATTTGGCATTCTGAGTAAAAAGTTAGGTCTACCGAGCAGTTCCGTCTGGCCCGCAGATATTGGCCATAGGGAATAGAGGCCTTTAGTTTCAACGGATGGTGACTGTCCCAGTGGAGAAGGCTATTTGTGGAGGTAGCCTTCCTGAACAGTTCAGTATGGATGGTGCCGTCCATTTGTAACAGAATTTTAAGGTCTAAAAAGACCAATTCGTGTTCGTCAATGACATAAGTTAGCTTGAGATTAATGTCATTGTTGTTGAGGGATTTGACAAATTCCTGGAACATAGGGACGGATCCCGACCACATAATTAACAGGTCATCTATATACCTGTGCCAGCTAAGGACAAATGCACGGAAAAGGTCGAACTGTGGTGTGGGGACGATGCACTGCTCCCTCCATCCCAAGAATAAGTTGGCATAGGTGGGTGCACAGGCCGTCCCCATAGCTGTTCCGGAGACCTGTAGGTAGTATTGGCCATTAAAGACAAAGTAATTATGGGTTAAAACAAACTCAAGTAAGGTTAGGATAAAGTCAGTTTGACGGTTGTTGTAAGCAGTGTTCTCCAAAAAGAACCTGCATGCCTTTAAGCCTTTGTCATGGGGAATGTTGGTGTATAATGCTACTACATCAAGACTAGCCAACTGGGTGTATGGTGGGACCGTCATGTCTTGTAATTTCCGCAAGGTGGATTTTGTGTCCTGTAAGTAGGATGGCAGTTGTTCCACCATAGGGTGAAGAATCCTCTCAATTAATTTACTGGGGGATTCCGTTAGGCAGTTATTGCCCGACACGATGGGCCTGCCGGGGGGAGGGCAAGTACCTTTGTGTATCTTTGGTACACAGTAAAAGGTCGCTATGGTGGGATTTTTGTGTGGTAAGAGAAAGCGAAGTTCGTCTTTATTGATAATTGATTCATTAAAAGCGTTGTTAAGGAGTTTGTCCAGCTCATCTGCATAGATCTTAGTGGGATCAGAGGAGAGAACCTTGTAGTGTAATGGGTCATCAAGGTGTGACATACACATCCCGATGTATTCAGGGCGGTTCATAAGCATGATGTTCCCACCCTTGTCCGCTGGTTTGATGATAATCTCTGTGTGTTTCTGGAAGTCTTTTATGGCTTCTCGTTCCATATAGCTTAGGTTTCTTGAGACAGAGCTTCGATTAGGTGTAGATTCCAGCTCTTTTAGTGACATCTGGACGAACAGGTCAACATGGGGTGAATCAACAAAGTTGGGTGTAAAGTAACTCGAGGGTTTGAAGTCCGTGAGTGGTCTAGATAGATCGCTTTCGACAAGGAGAGTGTCTAGTGTTTTTGAGAATTCATAATCCTGTAACGAGAGTCCCATCTCATTGGCCATTGCTAGATCTCTTTTGGCATGAAATATATTCAGGGCTAGTTTACGGCCAAACAGATTGAGATCCTTGGACCAGGTAAACTTGTTGCAACGGGGGGTGGGTACAAAGGAGAGACCGCGGTTTAGTAGGGAAAGATGGTGTTTTTCTAGTTTGAAGTCAGATAGATTAATGACTTTGTTCGAGGCTATTGCCTCGAGACGCGACTCTGGTTCTTGTAACCCCAACGGTCCCTGTCTCTCAGGCGAGCCCGTTGTTGTCGCGGTTGGTCCTTGTCTAAAAAAGAGTTTATAGAGGAATTGGTGGAAGTCTGAGGATTGATTATATCCGTAGATATTGGGATATCTAGAAATGAGACTATCTTGTCCGGATTTTTCAGTATACTTTTATTGTTAGTATTTAGAGAGGAACTTCTATCTCTTGGGCGGTTGCTATTACGATTGAACGGGGATCTTCGTCTCCTTTGGGTTGGTTGTTCTTGGTCGGACCAATCAGTCTCACCCGAGGAGGAGCCCTGATAGTTATTGCGCTGTCTGGGGTACTTAGTGGATTGCCTGAAGATGTTGCCGTTTTTGAAGTCCTTGAAGTCCCGCTGGAACTTGTTATGTTTTTTGGCTTTTAAGTGGTGTCTGAAGTTGTTAATATTTTGTTGTAGTTTGTTTTCCATTTGTGCATATAGAGCGTCAGTGTTGTAGTGTTTTATCCCGACAATGTCATTTTTAAGTTTAGAGTTGATTGCTTCAAAATTTGTGGATTCCAGTCTGACCAGAAATTCCATTAATCTGGAGGAGCAGTCAAGTAGAATACATAGTTACATAGTTAGATAGCTGAAAAGAGACTTGCGTCCATCAAGTTCAGCCTTCCTCACACCTGTTTTTTGCTGTTGATCCAAAAGAGAAAAAAAAAAAAAAAACCCAGTTTGAAGCACAATTTTGCAACAAGCTAGGACAAAAAATTCCTTATTGACCCCAGAATGGCAGTCAGATTTATCCTTGAATCAAGCAGTTATTACCCTACATTGAAAGATTATATCCTTGAATATTCTGTCTTTGCAAGTATGCATCTAGTAGCTGTTTGAACATCTGTATGGACTCTGATAAAACCACTTCTTCAGGCAGAGAATTCCACATCCTGATTGTTCTTACAGTAAAAAAACCTTTCCTTTGCCTTAGACGAAATCTTCTTTCTTCCAGTCTAAACGCATGGCCTCGTGTCCTATGTAAAGTCCGGTTTGTGAATAGATTTCCACACAATGGTTTGTATTGTCAATAGAGTTCCATTCGCCTAGCTGCTCCTCCGTCTGGATTTTGTCTGGCAGTAATATTTCGGGACGGAGTCCTCTAGGGACCAATTTCTGTTCTAGGTATTGTTTCAAACTGGTCAATTCCCAGAAGCTTCTAATTTGATCCTGGTAGGCTTTTTGGATGCTAAAAAACGCAGTGTTGATATTATCACTGGTTACATCATTTGAGTTTAGGGGATTAGTGGAGAAAACGTTAGTGATTTCGTCTGGGCCTAGGTTATGGTCACCTAAGCGATCTAGGAGGTCAGTCATTCACAAGCTTTTATTTATATATATGTATGCTACCGTATGTGAGATGGTACTCGATAACGTATGAGATGGTACTCGATAGCTGTTCAATTTTGGTATGGTTACCCAATGATTGCGTGGAGAGGCCAATAGGTATTAAAACATGGAGAAAATGGAGAAAATAGAGGTGGCCAAAATGATCACGAAGGACAGAGCAGGGGGTAACCCTAGTGGTAAGTAAGAGACTAAGAGGAGAGCAATCTGTCCTGTAGGGTGTATCTTTAGGTATGCAACACGTAGTGAGAAAAACAGTTAAAAATAACCTTTATTAGACTAGGGTGAAGATAAACAAAGAACTTAACGAAAAAGGTTAAAAATGTATATGGTAAGACACACTGAGCTAAGAGAGAGGTGTGTCAAGCCAACGTACGGGTACTCATGCCCTGCTAACGACACTAGACAGTGCAGTGCTCCTACACTATGTTGTCTGTGTCGTGGTGGCAATAATGTAAACCCAAAATATCAATATGTATCCAGTGACGGAGAATGTCTGTAGATAGGGCTCTTACAGAGAGCTGTGGTATAATGCGGTGACTGGACCGTGTTGTCCGTCCGCCTCTAGCCGTGAGTAATACCCAGGCTGTACAGGTAGCTTTCCAGGGGGACGGAGCTACTGAGTGCGATATTGTCGTCCTAATGTCAGACGGTAACAATATATGGGTCCCCAACCGGAGGTAATAGTCGGTAGCTAGCCTGGTGGGGGAGACAGACGTGACTGGATATTGATAATGTGAAGGGGAAAGGGAGACAGAGGGGGCCGTGATCCAACTGAAAATACGTCGGATCTGGGCACAGCTCCTTCAAGGTGCAGCTGTGGAGACACGTATGGAATGTAATCACTATTTTAAAGATAATAGCCACCGTCGGGCGATTAGTAGTGATTCCTCGTCAGGGTATATATCTCTCGTGCTAACCGTCAGGTACTGGTAATCCACCTAGCCAGTGTGAGTGTCATGGGCTGAGAAGGTAAGACAAAAAAGGTAGAATGGTGCCTTCGTGGGTACCAAGTACAGTAAAGAGGTAGGAGGTAAACAAGAGTGGAGGATGTATGATACGTGTAGGCACTGGACGTCCCTTTCAGAAACTAAAAAAGTAAATCGTACCCTGGTGAGTGCACCGAGTACTTGTGTGCTAGGATAAGTACACACAGTTCTATTGCACTAGGGTGGCTGGTAACCGTCCCGTGTGGGTATACAAAGTGCCCGGGTTGCTATTTGATAATGCAGCCAAAAAGGTCGGTACTAGTAAACCGGGAGGTAGGAATGTAATGTCCGCGGAGTGCGAGTATCCTTTGGGAAAACGGGTAAATGTCGGACCCGAAACCAATAGTAGGTGTCAGACTCCAACCCGACGTGCGTTTCGCCTTTGTTACGAGGCTCATCAGGGGGAAAGGACTGCCCTGATTCGTCAAGTTTAAAAAGCCCGCTCACGGATCTCATTGGTTCCCGTGTTGGTGAGGGGGAGGGGCCAGAATACGGTGGTCATAAGGGCACAAACAGGTGCTCTTGGTAAAAATCGTTGTGAATGACTGAATGCTTTTATTCTTCATGAGAGTATATTAGTCGACGATTTGCAAAATCCTTTAGGATTAGTAGAGTTGCCCCTTGGTGTGTTCAGAAGGGCTGGTTGATGATGATTGATAATGGATCCTGATACCATCCTGACAGGACCTCTTAGGGGGTCAGACGGCATACTGGATAGTTAGCCTTAGTATGAGTATTTTGATCCAAAGAGAATGAGTGACGAGACATAGTATGCCCTGAAGGGCTTGGGTCACTGATAGGTCATGCGGTTAAGAGCTTCATAAGTTTATAGGTGAAGGGTGCGGACCCGTGAGTGGAGTCGGCCCGGTGGTGAGTCAATTCCCGATGTGATGATAATAGGGAAATGGGGGGGCTTCACATAGATCATAGGTCAATGGATTGTTCGTGACCGTATGATATACTGCCGTTGGAATGAATGAAGCCTAAGGACATTGTCTGGGTGGAACAGCTGGAATAAGCTAGTATTGTTTGGCCGTGGTGAGGTGAAAGGGTCCCATATATACACCTGGCCGTAGTGAGGTGAAAGGGTCCCATATATACATCGTCAGTGTATAAATGGTGTATAATTAAATTCCTCATTTAGGCCAAGGGGGGACAATGTCTTGAAGAAAAAGATCCATTGGGACTCTTTCCGTAGCAACGCCTTATTGAAGTCGCCCTTTCTGGGGTTAGGAAGTAATTTCTCAATCCCTTGGAATTTGAGATTTTCAGGTTTGCCCTCGTGAAAGTTTTGAATATGTCTAGCCACTGGGGTGGGTGTCACTTTGTTGTTGATGGACGTCACATGCTGTAGTATTCTCCGTCTAAATTGTTGGAATGTTTTCCCAATATACTGGATGCCACAGCTGCAAGTGATCAGGTAGATAATTCTCGTAGTGCTGCAGTTTACCAGGGCATTCGTCTCTATTGTGGTGTGAGTTTGTGTAGATGTAGTAAACTTAGAGGGTAGAATGTACTGGCAGGCCTTACAATGTCCGCATCTGTATGTCCCTTTTGTTTCCGTTATCCAGGTCGTGGCTGGTGGAGGGGGTGCTAGATGACTCCGGACAAGTTGGTCTTGGAGATTGCAAGGTCTGCGTGCCGTGAGCGATGGGTAGTCCGGTAACACTTTGGAAAGTACCGGGTTATGGAGGAGTATAGGCCAGTTGGTTTTGAGAATTTTGGACATGGGTCCCCATCCCTGATCATAGGTGGCAATACAGCGTGGAGCCTTGTGTTCTTGTCTTAGTGTGGTTGAAGACAGAGTGGCTTCTCTATACAACAGGCATACCCTCTGGAAGGCCCTTTTCAATACTCGATTGGGGTAGCCGAGTTCCCTGAAGCGAGACCTTAGGATTTGGCATTCTGAGTAAAAAGTTAGATCTACCGAGCAGTTCCGTCTGGCCAGCAGATATTGGCCATAGGGAATAGAGGCCTTTAGTTTCAACGGATGGTGACTGTCCCAGTGGAGAAGGCTATTTGTGGAGGTAGCCTTCCTGAACAGTTCAGTATGGATGGTGCCGTCCATTTGTAACAGAATTTTAAGGTCTAAAAAGACCAATTCGTGTTCATCAATGACATAAGTTAGCTTGAGATTAATGTCATTGTTGTTGAGGGATTTGACAAATTCCTGGAACATAGGGACGGATCCCGACCACATAATTAACAGGTCATCTATATACCTGTGCCAGCTAAGGACAAATGCACGGAAAAGGTCGAACTGTGGTGTGGGGACGATGCACTGCTCCCACCATCCCAAGAATAAGTTGGCATAGGTGGGTGCACAGGCCGTCCCCATAGCTGTTCCGGAGACCTGTAGGTAGTATTGGCCGTTAAAGACAAAGTAATTATGGGTTAAAACAAACTCAAGTAAGGTTAGGATAAAGTCAGTTTGACGGTTGTTGTAAGCAGTGTTCTCCAAAAAGAACCTGCATGCCTTTAAGCCTTTGTCATGGGGAATGTTGGTGTATAATGCAACTACATCAAGACTAGCCAACTGGGTGTATGGTGGGACCGTCATGTCTTGTAATTTCCGCAAGGTGGATTTTGTGTCCTGTAAGTAGGATGGCAGTTGTTCCACCATAGGGTGAAGAATCCTCTCAATTAATTTACTGGGGGATTCCGTTAGGCAGTTATTGCCCGACACGATGGGCCTGCCGGGGGGAGGGCAAGTACCTTTGTGTATCTTGGGTACACAGTAAAAGGTCGTTATGGTGGGATTTTTGTGTGGTAAGAGAAAGCGAAGTTCGTCTTTATTGATAATTGATTCATTCAAAGCGTCGTTAAGGAGTTTGTCCAGCTCATCTGCATAGATCTTAGTGGGATCAGAGGGGAGAATCTTGTAGTGTAATGGGTCATCAAGGTGTGACATACACATCCCGATGTATTCAGGGCGGTTCATAAGCACGATGTTCCCACCCTTGTCCGCTGGTTTGATGATAATCTCTGTGTGTTTCTGGAAGTCTTTTATGGCTTCTCGTTCCATATAGCTTAGGGTGTGACAATGATGACAATGACATAGATTGTTTCTATGTTTCTTGTTATATCCTATATTATATAACGCACGTATATTTGATAAAAAACAATGTTTACAAATACCAAAATACCAAAATCTTGGACAATTAACAAGAACATTTCGAAATCAGTATGGTCATTCTCGTAAATGATATTAGATAAATTCTTCCCAGAATCGAAGATACAATTCCAAGTTTAAATTAACCCTTATATGAACAGCTAGGATAGATAGTGAGATGGTATATTTGTATCTACAATTACCCTCTTAGATCATATCATGATCTACCATACGGCAAAAATCCATGGGAGGCCTGTGGCCGAGAGGCAAAAAGGAGGTATATTCAGGCGTGCTAATCACGTCTGCGGGACTTTCGTTATTTCTTCACCTCAATTTCCCCCATTTGCTCTGTGCCGTAGGTTTTCCCTTTAAGAGGAGTTCGAGCTGTCAATTTTCAGCTTTTTCAATTATCTGTTGAATACATCTTTTAAGCGTACAAGTTAAATATTTCAAACAGCTGACATGTCAACCATTTTTAAACAGACTGAACATCATGTTATCTGTAGCTTGAGCCTTGGGTTAATACAGGCAAAGTGTATTGTTACGACACTCACCGCCAGGTAGATGAAGCCGCCGTTTAGTGAATAATCCCCTTTCTCCAGAAATGCAGTTTTAATTCCGCCGATCGTCAAACCCCCGGAACGGACCATACGAACGCGGCAACTCCCGATCAGCAATTCAGTCGAATTCTTTCCACAGCTAGAAATAACGAAAAGTACTGTCCCAATAATCAATCCCTCCACAAACGAGACCAAGCTCCGTCTTGAAGGTCAAACAGGAAGGTGTTTAATGGGGGCTACCTGCCCGGTATTTATGCGGGTCTCCACAAGGTGGACACTCCCTTAGGGGACCTTGTGGAACACTGTAAGACATATTGGACAGTAGCCAATCGCAGTGGCTTCAATATAAGCCCTTCCCATCTTACCCATAAATCCTTCTTCTCTATCCCGGAGATAATTAGGAAGAAACCTAATTATCTCCCAGGATAGAGACAATCGCCATTTTAAAACATAATAAGAAAAATACAATAAAATACATCATTTCAGAAATACAGAATGCATATGGTTCGTGTAACGTATCTCCAGATAGCCTGGATCTGAGTGCATATTTCTACCGAATAGCGCTCAGATCCGATGTACCTAGTTCAATCGCCATGGAGTCAAAGTCTTTCACAAGTCCTTCGGTATAAAGTCCATCTGGGTAAAGTCCATACGAATGTCAGAAACTCACGAACTGACCGGTGTTCGTACGCCTCGACGAAATAGAAGGCGGGCGGCAACTGCCAGCGGTGTTCGGCAGATAAAGTATCCGTTTTCAGTTCCATAGGATTTGTACCGCACACCGCTGATTCTCCTCGTGTCCCAAAATGGCCGCCGCCTCGTAGTCGGAATGACGACCACCCGTATGAATGGAATGGAGAGGTGTCTGCGGTTAACCGCAACGTTCTAATTGAGGCCAATAGGTTAACTAGCAGCACACTCCTCTCCTGGGTGGCCGTCCGTTCGGTAGTTTCAATCGGTATTTGGGGAAACACACGAACAGGGGCATACGGACAGGAAATCCAGCGAAATAAAGGCAAACAGACGAACCAGAAATATAAATCTATACAGATGGATCTGTCACACGGCTCCCCCCTTGTGGGACACTCCGGCAGACCCGGCTTGACCCTTTGGCTGGTCAACTTGGGGATGACCGGACTAGGAGGTACAAAAACGTTGGTTTGCCGAGACAATCCATCTGCATTCCCATTCTGCTTACCGGGTCGGTAGCTGATGGTGAAGTTATATGGTTGTAAGGCCAAACTCCACCGTAGCAGTCTATCATTGTCTCCTGAGACCCGGTTAAGCCAGACAAGGGGATTGTGGTCCGTCACAAGGGAAAATTCCTGTCCATACAAATAAGGGTTTAACTTTTTCAATGCCCAGACCAGGGCCAAGCATTCCTTCTCCACTGCCGCATAACTCACTTCTCGGGGTAACAGCTTTCTACTGAGATATGCGACAGGGTACTCTCCTCCATCTTCCCCGACCTGGCTCAGCACAGCCCCCCGTCCATACATGGAAGCATCTGTGTGTACGAGAAAATGATTGTTAGGGACTGGGGCAGCCAGGACAGGGGTATTCACAAGAGCTTGTTTAAGGGCTTGAAACGCAGCTTCACAAGCTGGAGACCACAGGACCTGCTTAGGGAGATTTTTCTTTGCCAAGTCAGTCAGGGGTTTAGCAATAGTGCTGTAGTCTGGGACAAAGTGTCTGTAATACCCTGCTGTCCCTAGGAAGGCTAACACCTGGGTCTTAGTGATAGGTGTGGGCCAGTTAGCTACTGCCTGTATCTGGGCTGGCTCCGGTCTCTGGCTCCCACACCCCACTCTGTGACCCAGGTATTGCACTTCAGCCATGCCTAGATGGCACTTCTCTGGCTTCAATGTCAGGCCAGCGGCCCGAATTTTGTCCAAAACTACCCCTACATGCACCAGGTGTTCCTCCCAGGACCCACTGTAGATCGCAATGTCATCCAGGTATGCACAATAAAATTCCTGGAATCCATTGAGCAGTCTATCCACCATACGCTGAAAGGTAGCCGGGGCATTCTTCATCCCAAATGGCATGACCTTAAATTGGTACAAGCCAAATGGGGTGACGAAAGCCGACTTGGGGATAGCATCCTCAGCCAGGGGAATCTGCCAGTAGCCCTTACACAGGTCTATGGTGGTCAGATAGCGTCCCCTGGCAATGCGGTCTAGTAATTAGTCTACCCGGGGCATCGGGTAGGCGTCAGTGGTGGTCCGCTCGTTGAGCCGCCTGTAGTCCACACAGAACTGGGTGGCCCCATCTTTCTTAGGCACCAGGACTACAGGCGAAGCCCAAGGGCTGTCTGAGTGTTCAATGACCCCCAGTATCTCCTTCCGCATTCCTTCTCGGACTGCTTCAGGGATACGGTAAGGGGGTTGTCGCAAGGGGTTCTGTCCAGGGGTCTCTACCTTATGTACAACTAGGGTAGTGTAGCCGGGCTCTTGGGAGAATGTTGCCTGCTTCTCCCACAGAAGCTGTCTTGCCTGTCCCTTCTCTGTGGGGCTCAACCTGTCCCCCAGCTGTACAAGGCTAGTAAGGTCAGTCTGGGAGTCCCTCTCTAACAAATCGGGCAAGGGTAAACTCTCTGTATCGTCTGCAGCCGGGGCACACACTGCAGCTATATTCTCTGGTCTCTCCTGATACTCCTTTAGCATGTTCACATGAAAGGATCGCTGGATCCTTTCATCTGAACAGCTGGCTATGAGGTAGGTAGTATCGCACACCTGAGCTAACACCTTATACGGGCCCTGCCAAGATGCTTGCATCTTGTTTGCCTTCACAGGTTTGAGCACTAACACTTTCTGCCCAACCTGGAAGACCCGCTGCCGGGCACCCCAATCGTACCATCTCCTCTGTCTCCCCTGGGCCACCTGGAGGTTCTCTCTTACCATCAGAGACAGTTTCTCATGCGGTCCCAGAGTTCCAGGACATACGGTACTATGGGGGTCCCTTCTTGCTCTGTCTCCCCCTCCCAGTGGTCTCTAATGAGATCTAGGGGTCCGCGGACCCTTCTCCCATAAAGCAACTCAAAGGGGGAGAACCCAGTAGATTCCTGGGGCACCTCTCTGTAAGAAAACAACAGATGAGGCAGGAATCGCTCCCAGTCTCTGCAAGTGTCAGAAAAGGTCCTCAACATCTGTTTGAGGGTGCCATTAAATCGCTCGCAGAGACCGTTAGTCTGTGGATGGTACGGGGAGCTAAGTATCGGTTTAATTCCGCATATCCTCCACAGTTGCTGGGTGAGCACAGCGGTAAATTGGGTTCACTGGTCAGAGAGAATCTCCTTAGGGAACCCGATCCTGGTAAAAATCCTAACCAGAGCATCAGCAACTGTCTCTGCCTCTATGTTAGACAGCGCTACTGCCTCTGGATAGCGAGTGGCATAGTCCACCACGGTGAGAATATATTTCTTACCGGATGGACTAGCTCTGGCCAGTGGACCCACAATGTCAACGGCTATGCAGGCAAAGGGCTGCCCAATGATAGGCATAGACATAAGCCTAGCTCTTGGGTGGTCCCCCCGCTTTCCTACCCGTTGACAAGTGTCACACGTACTACAATATATCCGCACAGCCTGATTAAAATTTGGCCAAAAGAAGTTCCGCATGATCCTATAGGCTGTGCGGCGGGACCCTAGATGTCCAGCTAATGGAACATCATGCCCTATTCACAGAATCTCCTGCCGGTATTTTGCGGGCACCACTAGCTGTCGATTTGGCGGATGGGCAACACTTTTCTGGGACGGTTTAGGGATCCTATATAACCTGTCCCCCACCCACTCATACCGCTCCCCATCTCCTCTCCAGTATCTGCCCTGTCTCTATATTTCTGGAGGGTCGGATCTGTCTGGGTTTCCCTCCCAAACTCCTCTGGTGAATCCCAGCTAACCGAGGTCTGCCCTAGGGTATCAGTCGGGGAATCGGGTCTTACCTGGGTCTCAGCAGCAGGTGGGCTGGTTCCAGCAGCACGGGTCTGAGCCCGGGTAGTCACTGGGTTGACATCAGCAGGTCCCATTGGAGCATAAGCAGAAACCAAAGGGGCCAGGTCATTCCCGAGCAAAACATCAGCAGGCAAGTCTTTCATAACCCCCACATTCACATGTCCAGAGCCCGCTCCCCAATCCAACTTAACCCATGCAACAGGTAGACGGAACACGGCGCCTCCTGCTACCCTCACTGCCACAGTATTTCCAGTATGCTGGTGTTCGGAAACAAGGTTCTTTTGGAGCAGGGTCATAGTGGCTCCAGTGTCTCTCAGACCAGTGACCACTTTGCCATTTAGTTTAACGGTCTGCCTGTGCTGTTGCCGGTTATCCTGCTGGGCTGCTTGTACTGGATCCACCTCATGTAGTATACCCCAAAATTCCTCCTGCTCAAAACAGTGAGCGGAAGGCTGGGGTGGCTGCTGATTTCCACCGGCTGGTCTTCTCCAAGACTGAGCTTGGTTGGCATTGTTCAATGGGCACTCCGGTCTCTTGTGCCGCAATTGTTTGCACTCATAGCACCGGATAGGCTGGGAGTAATCCCGGGCATTGAACCGGGCTGGCTAAACATAATTGTTTGCTGGTGGTATTGTGGAGGTGCGTTGCACTGGGGGGTGATATACAGTAGTGGTTGGAGGTGCTCCCGGTTTGTACTCCACTCGGGTAGGGACCTTGGCTGCTGTCTGGTCGAGCTTCCGTGCATCTGTGTACTCATCAGCCAGACGAGCAGCTTCAGGTAAGGTAGCGGGTTTGCGGTCCCTAACCCGCTCTCTGACTCCTGCAGGTAAACGATCAAAGCAGTGCTCCAACAAAAATACTTGCAGCACCTCTTCCCCTGTTACCGCTTGGCACCCTGCCATCCAGTGGGCTGCTGTGTGGTGTACCCTGCATGCCCACTCCACATAGGAATCACCAGCCTGCTTGTTGGTGTCCCTGAATCGCCGCCGGTACGCCTCTGAGTACAGCGTATCAGGCCAAAAGGGCATCCTTAACTGCCTGGTAACTGGTAATTTCCTCCTCTGGGATGGCCCGAAAAGCCTCACTGGCCCGGCCTGATAACTTCCCAGAGAGGACAGTGACCCATTCCTCTGCGGGTACCTGGTGTAAGGCACACTGCCTTTCAAAATCAGCCAGGAACCCATCAATCTCTCCCTCTGTTTCTACAACATTTCTAAATGCAGAAAAAGGTACCTTTCTCCTTCCATTATTATTATGGGGTACCTCTGTTGCTGCAGCTCCTCTTCCCTGGAGCGCCTGTTGGGCTGCTACTGCCGCTTGCACTTGAACCACAATATCTGCTGCAGGGTTGGGACCAAAGTGTGCCAGCCTTATCTGGACTGCCCGGTTAAATTGTACCTGCTCGGGTGTTAAATCCAGTATGCCAGGCACATTAGCTCTCTCCATCCCCTGTGCTGCATCCATTTCCAATAGTATGGAAATAATCTCTCTTTTCTTGAGATTACTCGCTGATCGTCCTCTGCGTTCCAATATATCTTTAAGGGTAGCACGCCTTAATTCTTCATATTGCATTTCCAACCTGGGATGTGTAGCTGGCCTTCTGGGCGGTGGGATTCATCCCGTCGCTTGCCACCAATTGTTACGACACTCACCGCCAGGTAGATGAAGCCGCCGTTTAGTGAATAATCCCCTTTCTCCAGAAATGCAGTTTTAATTCAGCCGATCGTCAAACTCCCGAACGGAGCGGCAACTCCCGATCAGCAATTCAGTTGAATTCTTTCCACAGCTAGAAATAACGAAAAGTACTGTCCCAATAATCAATCCCTCCACAAACGAGACCAAGCTCCGTCTTGAAGGTCAAACAGGAATGTGTTTAATGGGGGCTACCTGCCCGGTATTTATGCGGGTCTCCACAAGGGGGACACTCCCCTAGGGGACCTTGTGGAAGACTTTAAGACATATTGGACAGTAGCCAATCGCAGTGGCTTCAATATAAGCCCTTCCCATCTTACCCATAAATCCTTCTTCTCTATCCCGCAGATAATTAGGAAGAAACCTAATTATCTCCCAGGATAGAGACAATCGCCATTTTAAAACATAATAAGAAAAATACAATAAAATACATAATTTCAGAAATACCAAATGCATATGGTTCGTGTAACGTATCCCCAGATAGCCTGGATCTGAGTGCATATTTCTACCGAATAGCGCTCAGATCCGATGTACCTAGTTCAATCGCCATGGAGTCAAAGTCTTTCACAAGTCCTTCGGTATACGAATGACTCCATGGGACGGCTATCTGGGTAAAGTCCATACGAATGTCAGAAACTCCCGAACTGACCCGTGTTCATACGCCTCAACGAAATAGAAGGCAGGCGGTGACTTCCAGCGGTGTTCGGCAGATAAAGTATCCGTTTTCAGTTCCCTAGGATTTGCACCGAACACCGCTGATTCTCCTCGTGTCCCAAAATGGCCGCCGCCTCGTGGTCGGCATACGAACGACGACCACCCGTACGAATGGAATGGAGAGGTGTCTGCGGTTAACCGCAACGTTCTAATTGAGGCCAATAGGTTAACTAGCAGCACACTCCTCTCCTGGGTGGCCGTCCGTTCGGTAGTTTCAATCGGTATTTGGGGAAACACACGAACAGGGGCATACGGACAGGAAATCCAGCGAAATGAAGGCAAACAGACGAACCAGCAATATAAGTCTATACAGATGGATCTGTCACATGTATTATTCCCAACAATGGGAATATTATTATTATAATTCACAACTTAAACTCATATAGTCAAAATGGGAATAATATCTATTCCCCCTCTTTGGACCGGGATCTTGGATTACCAGTCCACCCAGTGAACTCGGGCCAGGTCAAAAAACCCAGTGGCAAAACTCATATTTGAGGAAAAAAGCACATCTGGGGAAACTCTGAGTGAGTGCTATGACTGTGTAGACATGTCATCCCCTCACGTTGACAGCATTAGTGACTTTTAAAACCCGCACTTGTAAGTAAATAGCTTGGTTATCGGGATTGGGAAACACTTCTTGATTCGTTTGAAAAGGCCCACTAAAAATTATCTCATGAATATGTAAATCAGTTTGCAATTCTAACAATAATCCCAATCATGACCTTGCGTCCTATGCCTCCTAATCACATGCCTATTTCGATGGTCCAGTCATATACACACTTAATACATGGGAATCCATCCTTGGTACACTCAACATACATCAATGATACACATAGGAGATCCATGCCTGAGTAAGCTAACACTTCCTCTCTCTCCGGCTAACTCTACAAAAATAAAAATAACAAAATAGTTTAATAGTCCAGCATAGTCCAGAAAAATAGAATAAGTCTTGCAAGAAGTCTAAAGAATCTTAGACACCATAAACTTTGTTCCATAATCTTAGACACCATAACATAGCTAAGAGAAGCAATATGGCTGACAACAAGACAATGTCAGCTTCCACATAGTTCTTAATTCTTCTGTTTGCTGGATGTTTACCACAATGCTCTATGTTGAAAGGGTTAATACAGAAATAGCGGCATTAGACAGCACTGCACCTTCAGGACTTTCCAAGTTAGTTTATGTCCTCATAAGTAAGCATCTCAGTTTCTTTGGCCAACATGGATTTTGACCAAACAGATATAATTGCAAATAGGTAGGTAGGTAGGTAGGTCAGCCAGAGAGATTGGTGTGTAGTCCCAAATATCAGGCGGCATAAATACTCCAGTATGGTCTCTATAATCATACAAACACAAGGATCAGTACGACATCAATAAATTAATTATCTAGGCTAAACTCAAATTAGAGACTAAAGTTAAACCCTTAACTTGTGTAACATGTACTTCTCTCAGTTTTGCTTATAATTCATTGAATTTGTCCTTTATAAAATTTGACATAATTCCCTTTGGAATACCTTTGTACGGATGAGAGAAGTACTTACACTATATAAATGCTAGTATTAAATGAGTATTAAAACACTAACATATACATATGGGAATAATTCCCAATAAAATAATGTTCTTAAACTTAAACCTTGATTTGATAATCGCATTTAATTACTTTAATAGAATTGAAATGCTGAAGTCTGTCAAAAATGTTGTGGACCCCGATAACATCTTTGGAAACTGAAACCTTTTATAGATCCCGATGTCACAAAAGCCACCAGTTCTGTATGTGCGTGATCATGTTTTAATACTGTACAGTTATCCCATTAAAACAATCTTTTTGTCCAGAACAACTAGGAATGAAATAGTTGAACTAGAAAAGCTACAATTTCTGGGGAAATTGTGTGAAGTGTTCTTGCCTCCACCAGTAGTCTACAACTGGAGTGGGCGGAGTAACTGTTATTATTTATTTATATAGCACATTAAATTGCAACGTTGTTGCCCAAAGTGCTTCACAGTAACATTAAAACATACAGTTATAAAAACATTAGCAGGTGCAAATGGCCCTGTCTATGACATCACTTGCTGCTGCAGCCTTGCACAGGTCAGAGTATATTTGCAGTTGCCATCTTCAAACGTATTTTAAAAACTATAAATCCTACAGTGAAGAGCTTTATATTGTGAGAATCACAAGACCCAGACCTACATTTTGATGTATAGTATGTCTCTGAGATATTAACAATGAAGGCACAGTCGCAGTTTAGAAATTGCCCTTCAAATGTGAGCTTTGCAGAGTGGAGTTTCAATGAATGTCAATGGAAGGCGTGAGTTGCAAACAAATGGTCATATTGTGAAAACTATCAGGACTATGGCTTAGCCGTGGACATTTCTAGTGGCAGCAGGGATAGCTGAACGTTTTGATATAAGATTTGTGTAGGTGGGCCTGAAAAATGGCAGTTTAGAAATCATGTCCTGATTTTTCAGCTTTTGCCAGCTCCCACTCTAGCTTTGCCATTCATTCCTATGGGACAAATTTCGCCACAAGAACGACGATATTCCGTGAACCATTCGGCGAAACGTTCCACAAAGTAATAGCAATCCGATCGGGAACAATCTGCACGTTTTGGTATATTTTTGTCTATGTAGTGTAAAAACTGTGGGAGGAGTTAGGGTGGCAAATTTGGCTATAATAAGAATAATAATAATAACTAGAAAAGCTACAATTTCTGGGGAAATTGTGTGAAGTGTTCTTGCCTCCACCAGTAGTCTACAACTGGAGTGGGCGCAGTAACTGTTATCATTTATATAGCACATTTAATTGCATCTTTGTTGCACAGTTACATTAAACCATACATTTATAAAAACTCTAGCAGGTGTACAAAAGGCTTTGTCTATGACATCACTTGCTGCTGCAGCCTTGCACAGGTCAGAGTATTTTGGCGGTTGCCATCTTCAAACGGTCGTATTTTAAAAACTATAAATCCTACAGTGAAGAGCTTTATATTGTGAGAATCACAAGACCCAGACCTACATTTTGATGCATAGTATGTCTCTGAGATATTAACAATGAAGGCACAGTCACAGTTTAGAAATTGCCCTTCAAATGTGAGCTTTGCAGAGTGGAGTTTCAATGAATGTCAATGGAAGGCGTGAGTTGCAAACAAATGGTCATATTGTGAAAACTATCAGGACTATGGCTTAGCCGTGGACATTTCTAGTGGCAGCAGGGATAGCTGAACGTTTTGATATAAGATTTGTGTAGGTGGGCCTGAAAATGAGGGAGTGGTGGCAGTTTAGAAATCATGTCCTGATTTTTCAGCTTTTGACAGCTCCCACTCTAGCTTTGCCATTCATTCCTATGGGACAAATTTCGCCAGAAGAACGACGATATTCCGTGAACCATTCGGCGAAACGTTCCACAAAGTAATAGCAATCCGATCGGGAACAATCTGCACGTTTTGGTATATTTTTGTCTATGTAGTGTAAAAACTGTGGGAGGAGTTAGGGTGGCAAATTTGGCTATAATAAGAATAATAAGAATAATAATAATAATATATATGTGAGATAACATTAAGTGGTCTTGCTATGCAAGAACACTTAATAATATATATGTGAGATAACATTAAGTGGTCTTGCTATGCAAGAACACTTAATAATATATATGTGAGATAACATTAAGTGGTCTTGCTATGCAAGAACACTTAATTACTATTGTTCTAAAGTGCTTTGTTTAATACAGGTTTCGAAAGAGTTGTCTTGCTGTGTTAAGATTGCAAGTGGCCTCTGATAAGCAAGGGACAGCAAACTGTAGACATATGTTATATTGAGTTGCCCTCACTTGTCAGGTCTTGGAAACCCACTTATTTTATTGCAGATGCATCTATGATACCACATTACAAATTGACTAAGCATACTTATTATCCTATTTTATTTTAGTTATTTCACATTGCGCAGCCTATGCAAACAATGTCTAGGTCCCAACTTCAGCTTGTACATCCTCTAAGAGCCAACATGAATACTGTTTTATCATTCAAAAATATATATGTAAAGTATTAAAAACATGAACCATCTGTGTATTAGAAAAGAAAAAACAAAAATCTGTCCCAACACTATCGAGTGTCACATACGATGAATAAACTGATCAGAATTAAAAATCTTGAAGATACTTTATTCTTAAATCAATAAAACAAACAAAAAAAACGTACAGGGGCGGGGCCTGACCGCCATGCTGGCCGGTCGCATGGCACAACAGCTCCGGCAATCTTCAAAGCATTAACCTACAAAATTATCATTTTGGACCTACTTGATGACACACCGAGACAGGCCAGCACATGAAGAAAAAACAATGGACCAGGGGAGAGGCTTGTGACTAACGTTTTAGTCCCCCGGAGAGACGCGCATTGCTCCTACGGGATGAGGCCTGCTCAGGCGGTGAGCGAGGTGGACGGCCGCTGCCTGCTATCCTGCCCGATGTGGTCCGGACAGACTCCCTCAGCTGGGCGGATCGGGCCCTATTCCCCCCCCCTCTGGGCTGGGGGAGTGATCCCGGCCCACACCCAGTACACTCGGTGGGTGCTGCTATACCGAAGCATCGGCACAGCGCCCCGGCTGACTCACATGGACATCTCCAGCTCCCAAAGGGGTATTATCCGCACGTGGCTTACACAAGCTCTGAGTGCCTGAAAGGGGCGACCCAAACCGCGGCACTGCACAGCCTCGAGGCCCGGAACCCAGAAGCGTCGAAAACCCGGGAGCGGCAGCTAACCGATACACAACCCCTTGGGCCTGCACAGAATGCACACTACCACCCAAACCTGAGGA
Organism: Pelobates fuscus; assembly: GCF_036172605.1. NCBI lineage: Eukaryota > Metazoa > Chordata > Amphibia > Anura > Pelobatidae > Pelobates > Pelobates fuscus. The sequence continues at coordinate 85,232,167 of NC_086324.1, forward strand.
CCTGGCACGCACCACCTCCACAATGGCACAGAGACACATAATAGCCTTACCAGGAGAAGAGGACAGAATATGGCTAGAAATAAGCGGCTGTTGAAAACTCTTCACCACGAGGGGACTTACCAACCTCCCACCTCCACAAGTGACCCCATGCAGAGAAGACATGAGGAAACAGCCTGAGTATCGTTGAGGGTGCAAAGCCTACCCAATCCCCCTCTGCGGAATAGGATTATACAGCTGCAAGCCAAGTGACTGCTCTCAGGACTTTAAGTATATGCTAAACAATTGTATGCCTAGATAGTTAATCGTTATTCCATGGTACACACAAGATTTAGCAATGTTCACATAGCATGCTAGCGGAAAATCCATGATATACAAGCAAAGTTAACTGGTTACTCACAAGTAATAGCATCCCCCTGTATACTTATAGAAGATGTGCAGCATACCCTGCTAAGCTAGTTACATACACTATCAAACTTGTTAGCTAATTGATATGTTGTTTTCTTTATTCATAATGCATCTAAGTTTAAACATGTACCAATCTTGACTCAAAACAAAAATATGTGCCAGTATTGCCTATATGCCACCACTGTTCATACTTGTCTTGCCTCTGCTGTCGTGGCAAAGCGAGAATGCCTGTAACTCTCAAGCACGTCAAAAATAAAGGATTAAAAAAAATAAAATAAAACACGTATACCCTAATAGTAGCTTCCTGACTTAATCAAAAAGTCTACTGCGGCAGTACCAGCAAAAATATATATACAAAGTAAAAGGTGAGAAATAATAACCAAAAGAAACAGAAAGCAAAAGAGCAAAAATTAAGCAAATTGAATAGGACTCCCACAATAGGACTCCCACTAGGTAAGTATGTAGCGTGTAACAACTAAAGTTGTTAACAATGTATCATAACCCAATACGATACAATACAAATCAATGTATCAGAAAACGGGTAACTAACAACGAATAAATAGCCGTAGCCTGTGGGAGATACCACTGCAAAATCTGTCAATGCACATCTAATCCGTTCTCCAGTCTCCGGTAAAAAAGAGAAGGGGAGGGATCAAAATGTAAATCCCTGCAGCGTAACCGGTAATAATGTGCCGGTTTCCTGTATGGAGAAACCGGAGCGCTGAATACACTAAAAATAGTAGGAAAGGTGCCTTCAAAGGGCACCTAGGTATAGACAAAGTAGGAAAGAGTAACGAAATCTTAATATAGTAAAACCGGAAACCGGAGAACTAGTGGATAGTAAAGTGGTATGTCTATTAAAGATGATCTATAGCTGATTTGTCTGTCAATTGAATCAGGATACCTAAATAGCTCTAAGTGTCCCTTAATCGACCTCAACCCGTCACAGTAAGGGGACATCCAAGTGACCTCTTCCCATAGTATGGTTCCTTTTATAATTATTATATTATTTATTCTCTTCTGGGACTGAAAAATGCTTTCAATTTACCAATACAAATATAGTACTGTAACTTAGAATTGCCTCATTTATAATCACCAGAAATTGTCTGATCTCTATTAAAAAATACCATTTCATCATTACGCTATAATCAATGAGGCATACTATATGAATCTTAATCTTGGAAAAAACGTATCCTATACATCCATTCATTTTTTCTTTTTATAAAACCATATAACCTAACATTTTTTTATGTTAAAGTTAACAAATTTTTCTTTTTCTTTGATTTAAATAATGCCATGCGACGCAACATGGGAACAGATCCTCATACTGCAACATAAGAGCTCGATCAGCTCAAAATACCAGGAGACTAATTTCAAACTACTCTCCCATTGGTATCGCACACCCGCGCAACTACACAGGATATTCCCGGGAACCCCCGACACATGCACGGGGACCGTACGACACGTCTCGTGGGACTGCACTAAAATACGCCCGTACTGGGACAAAATCCAACAAGAACTAAACGAGATCTTGGGCGACGTACCAGAACTCAAGATGGAAACCGCCTTACTCCACTTCACGGACCAATCGGTTACACAGTACAAGAGATCCATTATGAGACACCTACTTAATGCAGCCAAATCCTTAATTCCAACACTGTGGAAAACCACACAACCACCCACGATTGCGCAATGGCAACAACGAGTCAAATAAATTCACACAGCGGAGGCAAAGTACGCAGACTCACAGGGGAGAAGCACCAAACATGCAGAACTATGGGGGCCATGGTACATGTACCTGACACACCCACGGGCACAGGGAGGGAGGAGGGGAGAAATAAGTGACACCGAGGCACACCTGAATTATACATAACTTCAACAAAACAACCCTCCTCGGAACCCTCCCCCCCCCCCTTTTTTTTCCTTCTTCTTCTTCTCTCTTCCCCCTTTCCACCTCAGAGCTCGCGCGGGAGCGGCCGGTACCCACGTTGCCTACCCCTGGCCCCCCGTGGGAGGTACAACTAAGACACCATTGGACGAGACCCGAAGCACCCAGGGACCGATGACACAGGGGAAAGGGGAAGAGAGTAACACACCCATAGGGACACACCCTGCAACCCCTAACATGTAATACCACAGCTACACTGCCTCCAGTCCACGGAAGGAAAGGACGAATAATACACCCATGTACTCGTAAAACACGCACTACACCACACACGAACACACTGACCACAGACGACAGTGTTAGTGTCCACTTTGGAGTACCAAGGACCAATAGAGGGACGGCTCACCATACCCCCAACCCTTCCCACACCCTACGACTCTTAATCCGGACTGCAAACAGCCCTACGAACACGAGAAAATCGACCGCACCAGTAATCCTCGAGACAGGGACGATAGCGAACCTAGAAAACAACCTTAGGCTTATAGAAAAGCACAGTGCAACACGACACCCGCACACTGTTATCTGCAAGGTAAACGACTAAAGTCCACCACCCTGACACCAGTACCGGTGAATTACAACTCCGCATCTACAAAAAGTGAATATGACATACACCGTGCTAGGAGACACGCAAGTCTCCTTATACTTAACATAGGTTTAATAGCAACTTCTACGTATAAAAAAAGGAGATTACAACCTTCTACTAGGTCGAGGGAAACAGCCATATACTCACATAGTGACATACGCTAAGCCTTGAACGACAAGTAAATCCGCAGGTCAGTGCGTTGGACAAGGTTTACATAATTAGACAATGCTCTCATGGCATGATTACATTAAATGATACTATACTCCACATGGGAAATAACCATGTAACCAAGCAATGATCAATAGACTATTATTTTGTATTTACAATGCTTGACTCTTGACCTGTTCTTTGTCTTATCAAATATTTCTTATGCAGGCCTGCGTGCCTAATTCTCGTGCTGACATGTTTTCAATAAAAACGATTTACCAGGTAAATAATGCAATGCACTTTAAAAGTAGAGTTAACTCTACTTTTAGAAACGTGGATCCACAATTTTGAAAAGCAGATTTTTTTTTTTTCCAGGGGCCCCTTTCTTGTCGGCTGATCAGCGTTTTTTTAATCTGTTGTAAAAAGACACTAAAGGCTTGCGTTAATGACATGCAAATATTCTTTAAATATTCTTCATACTCATTTTAATATCACACACAGGGCCGCCACCAGAAATTTTGGGGCCCCTGGCACAGCACAAGGTCTGGGCCCCCCCCCCCCCCCCCCCAGCCGGCCTCCCCCCGCAATGAATGCAGTGTGTGTTAGTGTAGTGAATGCAGTGTGTGTTTTTGTCAGTGTAGTGGATGCAGTGTGTGTGTCAGTGTAGTGGATGCAGTGTGTGTGTCAGTGTAGTGAATGCAGAGTGTGTGTCAGTGTAGTGAATGCAGAGTGCGTGTCAGTGTAGTGAATGTAGTGTGTGTGTTAGTGCTGTGGATGCAGTGTGTGTGTTAGTGCAGTAGATGCAGTGTGTGTGTTAGTGCAGTGGATGCAGTGTGTGTTAGTGCAGTGGATGCAGTGTGTGTGTTATTGTTGTGGATGCAGTGTGTGTGTTAGTGCAGTGGATGCAGTGTGTGTTAGTGCAGTGGATGCAGTGTGTGTTTTAGTGCAGTGGATGCAGTGTGTTTTAGTGCAGTGGATGCAGTGTGTGTGTTAGTGTTGTGGATGCAGTGTGTGTGTTAGTGCAGTGGATGCAGTGTGTGTTAGTGCAGTGGATGCAGTGTGTGTGTTAGTGCAGTGGATGCAGTGTGTGTGTTAGTGCAGTGGATGCAGTGTGTGTGTTAGTGTTGTGGATTCAGTGTGTGTGTTAGTGTTGTGGATGCATGTAAATGTAATGAAAGTTATTCCCCCCTCCCTGTTTCTTACCTGGTTCAGGGAGGGGGGAAGATTCTTTGATCCCTGGTGGTCCGGTGCCATTGTGGGCCCCCCCGCAGAGGGGGCCCAGCGAGCTGCAGCTATACTTTCCAGCATTTCCTCGCTCTAACTCCAGTGAGACGTGGTGTGCGTGGCGGGTTGCCATGGTAACCCATGGCAACGCTCTAACTGCCGCACGTCTCGCGGGAGTTAGAGCGAGGAAATGCTGGAAAGTATAGCTGCAGCTCGCTGGGCCCCCTCTGCAGATACAGGGAGCCAGGGGGCCCGCGGCTGTACCTATATATAGCGATCATCGCTATATATAGGTGCAGAGAGTAATTGTGGGGCCCTGGACTGCCAAAGCAGTCCGGGCCCCCCAGGACCGCCGGGCCCGTGACAACCGTCACGGTTGTCACACCCTGATGGCGGCCCTGATCACACAGGTCAGCTTACAGCACAGAACACAATGAACAAAGCATATATCCAGCAGTCATGCCAATACAAAAAGCATATTCATGGACAGGCAATTAACTCAATCCAAAATAAATTAATAAATGTCACACTCGGTGTCCCTCAAAAGAAACACAGACATAATGTAGGTTCCTATGTTTGTGCATTATGCATTTCTGCAAACTATGCAAGCAGTACTGCTTTAAGGATAGACCAGAAAACCTGGCAACTGGACAGGAAAGTTGAATTTTGGCAATAGTATTCAATAATAAATCAGTTATTTAATAGATTATTACATTGCCATTTCCATCTGTATCAATACGGAGGCAAACTTATTCAAATATAATTTAAAATAACACAGCTAAATACTCATTAACATACATGACAATTAAACTGCACACTTTAAAATGAGTAACCCAAAACACACATTTATCACAATCACCATTTACACAGAATAAACTTTTAACAGCTGTATTCAGAACATATTATTGTAAGGTATACCAATTTTAGTTTGTATCAGATTTATTTAAGAATTCTGGTACCAAAGTTTTTTTTTCTTTTTTAGTCTTTTTTAAAGAAGGGATCCCGTATGGCCATATAACGCGTTTGACTTAAACATTTGTATAACACTTGCATTAACCAGTTGCAACATACGTACCCTTTTAACCACTTAAGGAAACATGACATGTGTGACATGTCATGATTCCCTTTAATTCCAGAAGTTTGGTCCTTAAGGGGTTAAATAGAATTTCTCTTTTATACGGTTATAGAACATTTGGACCAGATTACACAGACATGGAATCACCTGCATTTGTCAGAACTCTCAAAGTCTCAAAATATTTATACTACTCCATGTTAAAGGCATGGCAAAATTTTGAACGGTCAATTTGAGTTCGCAAAAGTCATAACAACACAGGTAAAAACCTTTGTCCAGGGGGCGGGGCCTGACCACAGAGCTGTATGGACGCACACCTCAGCAGCTCCTGCTAAACCTGGCACTTAACGTTAAGATTAAACGCTATACTGGCACCTAATCTAATGCTACCACTCGAGAGTGGACACCAAGGCGAAAAGAACAATACCTCTTAAGCGACGAACCGAGCACAGCATACAATGAGGCCTACGAGCGAGGTAGGCGCAGGGGAAAAGAATACCAGCAACAAAGTCACGCAACAAAGCCATGCCGGACATATGACTGTGCGCCCTCGTTCCCCCCCCCCCCCTCTGGACCAGCGGGGGGTCATCCCGGTCTACCCCCACCTGACTCCCTGGCAAAGCGACGGACCAACACCGGCTCAGTGGAGCCCAAAAGCTACCGTCACTGCGACCTCCAAGATGGCGGAAGCCTCCCAAACCGCAGACACATCTAACGCATGGCGGGAAACAGAGGTGCGGCTGAACAGTATCTTCGCCGCCTTCTGGGAATCCCTGGAAGCCCACATGAGAGTCTCAGAGCCTGAACAGACACTCCAGACTTTGCAACAGGGTACCCCACAGGAGGCCAGGCGGGGACAACCAGCAGTGCAACCCCAACAACAGACGCACCAAAAAGGTGACATCAACCTGAACCGACACGAGCAGAAGCAAGACACAAATCCCAAGCAGATGGATGCTAGGGGGCGGCGAAGGGTTAAAAACCTGCATCCCTCATACAAGGCAGTCAAGCGGTGGGGACCGCCGAAGCCGACCATAAGACCACACTACACACGGCAAGTGCAGCGGAGGGGCGCGGGAACCAGCGAGGCAACTGTGCCAGGAAGGCAAATACGGAGCAGCCCCAGCCCCAGACAGGCAAACCATACCCAACAAGCAGCTTGCTTGGGAATACACCCTGCACCCACAACAGCTCAACATGGCCCAGGGGATATCAGCAGCCTTGCATCGAGGGGACCACACCAGGTTCACCGCTCACCGCAGGAGATACTCACCCAGCCCCAACAAGGCATCGGTTGACCCCAAAAGGAACTAAAAATCTAACCCAGGCATAGTATCAGCGGACACACAACTCTCTCTTCCCCACTGGACCTCTTTAGAATATATGATGGCATATATCATTTATTTCTTTTCTTTCCCTTATTATAATTCCTGGACTGCTCGCCAGGGAAACACTGGAGGGGAGGGGGGGTAAAAACTCAGAGATCAGCGATTGTTAAATGCGAACATTTATTATAAGCACAGCTAAGATTTAAGCAGATATAATACTTTTAGTATGTCAAGCTATGTGCAAATCCATTATATTACTGTTTATTAGATAGGAGCAGAAATTAAGCTACGATAACCCACTGTTTATATTTCCTCTTAAATCACTAAAAAATGTGCTGTCTACTCATATGCCACTTTATGTTTCAAATGTTCGTTACCCTACTGCTTGTGACTGCTATTGTGGCTGAACAAGCCTATTGTTATACCATGCACAACAGAAAATAAAGAATCTAAAAAAAACCTTTGTCCATGGTTTTCTGATCCTACATTCCATGACCAAAAATTAAAACTCACTTCTGCACAGGGATCTACAGTTTTGGGTCACAATCAATAAAATCTCAGCATCCCCATACAACAATTTACAGATTTTCACAATGCTAGAGAATACATACATTCAACCCCTTAAGGACCAGCCTGTTTTTGCGATGTTGTACGTTAAGGACCAGAGCGGTTTTAACACTTTTGTGATGTTTGTGTTTAGCTGTAATTTTCTGCTGTCTCATTTACAGTTCCCACACAAATTATATATTGTTTTTTGTGGACAAGAAGGGCTTTCTTTACATACCATTATTTGTATCATGTCATATATTTTACTTTAAAAAAAATAATAAAACATGGTGAAAAATTGAAAAAAAAACAAACAAACATGTTTTTTAGACTTTTACTTGAAAAATATTTTAATTATCTGCAAAAGCTAATGAAAAAACTGCTAAATAGATTCAAAATTTTGTCCTGAGTTTAAAAACATGCAAATACAATAGCAAATAGTTAGTGATGTCGCGAACATAACATTTTCGGTTCGCGAACGGCGAACACAAACTTCTGCAAATGTTCGCGAACGGGCGAGCCGGGCGAACGGCCATAGACTTCAATAGGCAGACGAATTTTAAAACCCACAGGGACTCTTTCTGGCCACAATAGTGATGGAAAAGTTGTTTCAAGGGGACTAACACCTGGACTGTGACATGCCGGAGAGGGATCCATGGCAAAACTCCCATGGAAAATTACATAATTGATGCAGAGTCTGGTTTTAATCCATAAAGGGCATAAATCACCTAACATTCCTAAATTGTTTGGAATAACGTGCTTTCAAACATCAGGTATGATGTTGTATCGATCAGGTAGTGTAAGGGTTACGCCCGCTTCACAGTGACATACCAAACTCCCTGTTTAACGCACCGCAAACATCCGCAAACAGTCCATTTGCACAACCGCAAACTCCCCATTTGCACAAGGTTGGATACCAAGCTAGCCATGTCCCGTTCCTTGTCCTCACTGATGTCATTGAAGGTCTCTCTTCCTCCACCCAGGAAGCGCGAGATGGAAAAAGATACTTGGTCGGTCCTCCTACTTCAAATTTGGGGCACTGCGCGTGCAATCTAATGTGCCACCAGATAGGAGTGGTGTGTTAAGTAGTCCCTCTCATCAGGCCTTTTTAGTCGAATGTATCGCCCACTGTCAGTCCCTTCAGTATCCATCCCTCATTCTTCTTAATAAAGGTGAGGTAATCTAGACTTTTTTGACCTAGGCGACTTCTCTTCTCAGTGACAAAACCTCCTGCTGCACTGAAGGTCCTTTCTCACAGGACACTAGAAGCCGGGCAGGCCAGAAGTTCTATCGCAAATTGGGATAGCTCAGGCCACAGGTCAAGCCTGCACACCCAGTAGTCAAGGGGTTCATTGCTCCTCAGAGTGTCGATATCTGCAGTTAAGGCGAGGTAGTCTGCTACCTGTCGTTTGAGTCGTTCTCTGAGGGTGGACCCCGAAGGGCTGTGGCGATGCGTAGGACTTAAAAAGCTCCGCATGTCCTCCATCAACAACACGTCTGTAAAGCGTCCTGTCCTTGCCGGCGTGGTCGTGGGAGGAGGAGGATTACTTTCACCTCTTCCCCTGTTAGATTCCCGTTGTGCTGTGACATCACCCTTATACGCTGTGTAAAGCATACTTTTTAATTGATTTTGGAACTGCTGCATCCTTTCCGACTTGCTGTAATTCGGTAACATTTCAGGCACTTTCTGCTTATACCGGGGGTCTAGTAGCGTGGACACCCAGTACAGGTCGTTCTCCTTCAGCCTTTTTATACGAGGGCCCCTCAACAGGCACGACAGCATGAAAGACCCCATTTGCACAAGGTTGGATGCCGAGCTACTCATGTCCTGTTCCTCCTCCTCAGTGATGTCAATGAAGGTATGTTCTTCCTCCCAGCCACGTACAACACCACGGGTACCAGATAGGTGACAACGAGCACCCTGGGATGCCTGTTGTGGTTGGTCTTCCTCCTCCTCCTCAAAGCCACATTCCTCCTCTGACTCCTCTTCCTCACAATCCTCTTCCAGCGTTGCCGCAGGTCCAGCAAGCGATGAGGATAAGGCTGTTTCTTGTGGTGATGGTGACCACAACTCTTCCTCTTCACGCTCATCTACGGCCTGATCCAGCACTCTTCGCAGGGCACGCTCCAGGAAGAAAACAAATGGTATGATGTCGCTGATGGTGCCTTCGGTGCGACTGACTAGGTTTGTCACCCCCTCAAAAGGACGCATGAGCCTACAGGCATTGCGCATGAACGTCCAGTAACGTGGCAAAAAAAATTCCCAGCTCCGCAGAGGCTGTCCTAGCACCCCGGTCATACAAATACTTGTTAACGGCTTTTTCTTGTTGGAGCAGGCGGTCGAACATTAGGAGTGTTGAATTCCAACGTGTCAGGCTGTCGCAAATCAAGCGCCTCACTGGCATGTTGTTTTGCCACTAGATATCGGCAAAGTGCACCATGGCCATGTAGGAACGCCTGAAATGGCCACACACCTTCCAGGCCTGCTTAAGGATGTCCTGTAAACCTGGGTACTTATGCACAAAGCGTTGTACGATTAGATTACACACATGTGCCATGCACGGCACATGTGTCAACTTGCCCAAATGCAATGCCGCCAAATTTCTTCCGTTGTCACAAACCACTTTGCTGATCTCCAGTTGGTGTGGAGTCAGTCACTGATCCACCTGTGCGTTCAGGGCTGGCAGGAGTGCTGGTCCGGTGTGACTCTCTGCTTTCAGGCAAGTCAACCCCAAGACGGCGTGACACTGCCGTATCCGGGATGTGGAACAGTACCTGGGGAGCTGGGGGGTGCCGTTGATGTGGAGCAAGACGCAGCAGCAGAAGAGGACTCAGCCGAGGAGGTTATGGAAGAGGATGGAGTAGGAGGAGTAGAGGAGGTGGCAGCAGGCCTGCCTGCAAGTCGTGGCGATGTCACCAACTCCTCTGCAGAGCCACGCATTCCATGCTTGGCAGCCATCAGCAGGTTTAACCGATGCGCAGTGTAGGTGATATACCTGCCCTGACCATGCTTTGCAGACCAGGTATCAGTGGTCAGATGGACCCTTGCCCCAACACTGTGTGCCAGACATGCCATTACTTCCTTTTGCACAATCGAGTACAGGTTGGGGATTGCCTTTTGTGCAAAGAAATTTCGGCCGGCTACCTTCCACTGCGGTGTCCCAGTAGCTAAATTTTTTTTAATGCCTCAGACTCCACCAGCTTGTATGGTAAAAGCTGGCGGGCTAAGAGTTTAGTCAAGCCAGTTGTCAGACGCCGGGCAAGGGGGTGACTTTGTGACATTGGCTTCTTACGCTCAAACATGTTCTTAACAGACACCTGACTGTGGGCAGATGAGCAGGAACTGCTCAAGGCGAGAGACGGAGGGACGGATGGTTGAGAGGCAGACACACAAAAAAAATCCACACTGCTGAGCTCTGCAATGACGGCATTCTGGTGGTGGACACAGCATGCGTTGATTGGCGTGCTGTCTGGCTGACCACAGGTGCCGATGCACGGTGTCTGACTGTGCCACTAGCTCCTTGTTACGACCTCCCCCTGCTTCCAACTTGTCTCCTCCTCCTCCTCTCTGTCTCCCCATCTGAACTTTCCCCCTGTTCTTCTTCTGGTCTAGCGCGCACCCACGTGACATCCACGGACGCATCGTCATCATCAACCGCTTCACTTATATCTGACAACTCAGCAAAGAAAGCAGCAGTGGGTACAACATCATCATCACACCATACGTGTGTAATGCTGCCTGACTGAGACATATTCCTGTTATCTACATCCTCTGGCAATAATGGTTGTGTGTCACTCATTTCTTCCAACTGATGTGTAAATAACTCCTCTGACATACCAAGTGAAGCGGCTGTGGTGCTAGTGTTGGTGGTGGTGGCAGGTGGGTGAGTGGTAACTTGAGAGGTGCCCGAAGCTAAGCTGGAGGAGGATGGTGCGTCGAGGTTCCGAGCGGAAGCTGTAGAAGATTGGGTGTCCTGTGTTAGCCAGTCAACTATGTCCTCAGAACTTTTCAAGTTCAGGGTACGTGGCCTCTGAACACTGGGCATTATTCTAGGGCCAAAGGGAATCACAGCACCACGACCACGACGGCCCCTGTGGGGTGGCCTGCCTCTGCCTGTCATTTTTTTTCGATTGATGGTACTATGCGTGCAAGCTACTGTGACAACAGATATGAGTGGCACTGGTGTGACACTGTTCCCTCGCAGGCCCTGAAACGCACACTCGTGAAAGAAACTTACTGCTATTATATTACAGTCCAAAAAGTTTTTTTTTGTTAAATGCAAGCAATTGCGACACCAGTGAGTGGTGGCACTGGGCAAGTGGGCACAGTATACGCTGTGAGCCTGACACACACGCTGGCAGACAACTAACTGCTATTCAATCTATTACAGTCAAAATTGTATTTTTTGTTAAAAAATGTACACTACTGTTACACCAGATTTGAGTTGCACTGGTGTGACACTGTGCCCTGGCAGGCCCTGAAATGCACACTCATGAAGGAAACTGACTGCTATTATATTACAAAAAAGTTATTTTTTTTGTTAAATGCAAGCTATTGGGACACCAGTGAGTGAGTGGTGGCACTGGGCAGGCCCTAAAACGCACACTAGTGAAGGAAACTGACTGCTATTATATAACAGTCAAAAAAGTTTTTTTTTTGTTAAATGCAAGCTATTGTGACACCAGTGAGTGAGTGGTGGCACTGGCCAAGTGTGCACAGTATATGCTGTGAGCCTGACACACAGGCTTGCAGGCAGGCAGGCAACTGCAATTACATTACACACAAAAAAAAAAAAAAAAGCAGACTGATGTTCTAGCCCTAAAAAGGGCTTTTTGGGGTGCTGTATGAATAGGGGGCGGACCGAACAGCGCATGTGTTCGCCATCCGTGGCGAACACGAACAAGCGTTGTTCGCCGCGAACTATTCGCCAGCGAACAGTTCGGGACATCACTACAAATAGTACAATACCAATAGAAGCTCCACACAGCCCTAGGACAGAAACACGAGGCACAAGACCCCCAACGTTTCGGCAACCAACTGCTGCCTTTATCAAGGGTAACTTACCCTTGCTACTGTCATTTTGTTTTCTGATTGTTGTATTATTTGTGAGGTACTATTTATGTACATAATAAATTGTATTTTTTACTCATAAGTGATTGTAGTGTGCATTCTGTAGTTTATGGATGTTTCGACCATGTCCTTAAGCATATTGATACTTCTGCCAAGTAAGACAAGGTTAATTTGTCTACTATGCACGTGTCTATTCTTGAATGTGTGGCATGTACTGGGGAGTAGAATGTGTAGTCTTTTTCGGTTGGGTATAGACTTCGCCAAGTATCATACAGGTCATAAGTATTCAACATCCTAAACGTGGTCAGGCCTTGGCATATAGATATTTTGGTTGAGTATTTATAATTTTCCCTTTTTACATCTAAAGTGGGATCAAGGGTGCAATTGAAGTCTCCGTAGAATATAGTATGGCCGAATTTCAATGAATACATTTTTTTTTTAAAGCTTTATGGAGGAAGGGTTCCTGGGCCTCGTTTGGTACATAAAGCAAGGCAAACGTTACTTTATAACCATTCAATGTAACTCTTAAAATCAATACCCTCGCTAGCTCATCTTTATATTGTTTCTTTAGTTGTTAAACCCAATTTGAGTGGAACAAAATTGAACAACATATTACCAGGCCTTAGAATGGCCGGAATTAATGTAATAGAATAAACAGTAATGAGATGGGGTCAGGAATACAGAAAGGAACAAATAAGAAAAGAACAAAGCCAAAGGACCAGGGATACCAGAAATATGGGAAGTCAAGCCAAGCCAAGATCAAAAACCAATAATCAGAATCAGGAACGCGCTCTCGGATAACCAACAGGATGGAAACCATGACACGGCACTGAACAACTGCAGGTTTGGGTTTAAATAACTCAGTAAATCCTGCTATTGGCTAATTTGGGTTCCATGACCCCAGAACGTGCGTGCACGGCAAAAACGCACGTTCACGTCACTAGTGACATCATTGTTGGGCGGCATTATTATTTAGCCCAACGCTGGACCTGGCCGCCGATCCTCAAGCTGCGGTGAGGTGAGTTACCTCTTCCTCCTTTAGTGTGACTGCGCCAATCAGGCGCGACAACACTGTGACACTGACTGCACCAATTAGGTGCGGTCACACTATAGTGCCGATCAGGCACCGTGACACATTAAATGTATAATTTGAAGAATAAATTGCTGAAACCATCTGTGCCTGGTGTTTTATTTTGTGCTACTTTTCCAATTGCTCTTTCTACTTCTACTTTTTCTATTGGTAGGTTTAGTTTGTTCATTTTTTCGTTTGGAATTAGAGGTCAAATTATATTTTCAAATATTTATTAATGTCCTCTTTTGAAGCTTTTTTAGGAAGATTATAAAGTTGTTTATAAAATTCAGTGAACGCATTTGCTATGTCTTTTGGTGTCATATAAACTTTCACTTTTATTAAAGAGATTCTTTCCTTTAATATTTTTTTTTAAGTTTGTTTTTAAGTTTGTTTGTTAACATTTTGTCCGCCCTATTGCCTTTATGGTAGAATTTCATTTAAAGGCGGTCCAAGTTTTTCATTGTTTTTTTTCTAGTTCTAGTTGTTTGATTCTCTTAAGAGTCTTTTCCAGAATTTTTTGAGTTACAAGTGTAAAGTTGTTTTTGATTTCTTGAGAACGTTTATAGAATTTTATATAAAGCTCTGATAAGGAAGCAGCTTTAGTAAGATTAGATTTTAATATGATCTTTAACAACTGCTTTGAAAGCACACAAAACTGTGCTGTGTGTAATTTCCTCTGTAGAGTTCTCTTGGAAGAACAGTTTAATTGTATTGATATAATCTTGTTTTTAATTGATTATTAAGAATATAATCATCCAAACGCCATGTGGTTCTGGACGTTTTTTTCAATGCATTATTTAATTGAAGGATTACCAGGCTATGATATGACCACACATTACATTTTATGTATATCCTTTTGGTATTATTGACTATTGACATATCACCCAAAAAGGTTGATTCTAGAAAATGATAAGTTTAAGGCCGTAAGGCCTGTATTTGTGGGAGGAGTTAGCGTTCCATATAAACGCTACTCCCCCCCCCCTTCCTACCTGCCGTACGCACGCTGTTCACCTCTCCCCGTGACAGCCGAACTTCCGGTCCTCGCTCTTCCGGTCCTCGCTCTTCCGGTCCTCGCTCTTCCGGTCCTCGCTCTTCCGGCGGTCCCGACGTCCTCTCCGTTCTTCCGTTCCTCCTCCAAGGTAATCGGCAAATAGCCGCGCTCGGGCTATTTGCCGTTCTACAAACTTAATAAGGACCAGGGAGTGAGATTCGGAGTTGCCTTCTATGAGCTCAATGAATGTGCCAGGCAGAGCTAACAGGCAGAGTGCAGCGCCTGAAACTCTGCTACTGCGGACATCTGTGAGCTCTGCACTCACTCAATCATTATCACTTTGGCATATTCTTGCTAAATTACCCAGGGGTTTATTTGGAATCTTTCATTGTCAGTTTGACTAATTAATCAATGCCTGCTATACATATAATATATACATACAGCTCTGTTGGTTGAATAAGGGTCAGTAATTCATATATGTGCTGCATTTCTTGGATTTTACAGTAGTACCATAAGCTGAAGAGTCAGCCTTGCATACATGTAACCTTTACGTTTTTTCTATTCATTCAATACAACTTTATTTGATTTGCTTTCAAGTTTCCTGCAATTGCTTTCTTTTACAGCGATCAATGCTTCCCAGCTGACAGCTGTTGCCTATTTCCTTCGCATACGTTTGGACATAGTGCAATTGCTATGTGGGTGGGAGAGCATTCCCTTTTGAATTTGCCTGTCCTGTTTTGGGTGTATCTACATTGGCACTTCCATGTAACAATTCTCAATGTCTGACACCGCACTGGATTATGCGTTCATAGGGATTAATTGTTATATTTTTAGTTCAGTTATTCTAAGGGTTAATCCATTTTCCATCACTAACTGGTGTAACGTTTCACTGTCTGGTAATATCGTTTGTAAATCGAGTCAATTCATGCATTTACTACACTTTGTGTCTAAGTTAGACAACGAAGACTACTGCTGTATGTAATATATTACTCTCTGTCAACCATTAGGACAGTTTACAGTAACATATGGGGCATGGATTAAAATCCCCTCCTTTCATTCATTTACTACCACTCGGTTGTTACTCCATTCATTTATAATTAACTTACAGGGGTTGTTAACATACAAATGTTGTTTACTCACCTTGCCGCGTCAGGCCACGGCGTCACTCGACTACTTGTTTCATGTTATAATCAACGCACTATCTCGCAACCAACATCCTAAACTCCTGTAACACCCTCCATTCCTTCACCATTTTCCCTCCATCTATACTACTATTTTAGGGTTGTCACCTTATAGGGGAATTTTAGTTAATGTCCTTAGTCTCTTTTGTATGCACAGGACCCTTGGTTATTATTCTATATGTAATATCACGGAATGCTCAATAAATATTCCCTACTATTTTCTACTCGTATGACCAACGGTGTTACTTTTTACATGTTCGGCATAATTTGATTCCGTTTAGAGGCCTGGATTGTAGGGTGTCCTTCCTTTTTTTTTAACTACACCTTGATTCAGGTTCATGACAGCATTCTATCGCCAATCAGTTACTGGCTTGTTTTCAGGTGTCATCATTAGACAATCACTAGTTCGCTATTGTCGCCTATTTCTTTCAGGTACAATTAAGTTTCGTCCACATTTCAAACAACTGCCTCGACAAGGCCACGTTGTTACACGGTGGGGTATCGACCTATATTTTATGCGATCAAGCTCACTAACGGTCTGACTCATGAACGCTTGACACTCACAGACAACACGGTTCGTATGAAACCGGCAATCAGGTTACATTTCAGCAGACTATTTGTTTTGGTATTTATTGTCAATTGTGTCTGTATATTTATGCGAAACTATGTTTGTTGCAGATACCACTTCCATAGTTTTCTTCTCACATTTGCACCTATTACATTGCAACCTTTATTCGGTCGGTATATTTGGGATTTCAGCATTTTCCTTAGCAATTCTGCAATTTTCTGTAACCATCAGTCTCACTGTTTTGGCTGCATCCAAACACCGGTGTGATACATTAATAACATGCTTTAAACAGGTCTTCAAATGTTTTCTATTTATTGTGGTCTTACGTTGTAGGTAATTCCGTTAGTGTTTGAATCACGGTTGACTCAGACTGATCAGCTGACTGTACAATTGCCTGTCTCAATTACGATTACGTAAGCTCGCAAATATTAATGTTATAACTAGGGTTACATATTATTCAGCCGCTTCACCATGTGGATAACCATTCTTTCACTGTAATTGGACTGCCTGTCCTAGTACTCCCAGCTTTGGCTAGGGTAGTAATTTATGTAATACCCTCGTTGGGGGACTGCTCTGTAAGTTATACTGTGCAGGCAAGACTTTCAGGTAATGTTTTTCATACGTGTAATTGAAGGTGACAATCAATTGTTACATTAGTTTCACAATTACTATTGTTGTCATCTGCTATCAGTAGACAATTACTGGTTCGCTATTGTCGCCTGTTTCTAACAGGTATAAATGTGTTTTCGTTTACATTTCCTACAATTGTTACGCAATTGGCCGTTAGTCAATCGATTGTCACCTGTTTCCATTAGGTTTACTTTCGTTTTGTTTCCAAACAACTGCCTCTACTAGGCCACGTTGTTACACGATTGGGTTTTGGGGTACGGGGGCTTGCTTCCTGCCTTGCCTCATCAGGCCACGGCTCCACTCGACAACTCTTCATTCGTACTCGCTACCCGTAACATTCGTTTTGTTACTCACTACCTTGCTAATTTCACCCTCCTCTCTCCGTCAGCTGCACAACACCTTCTTTCATCTCCTGTCAGGTTTATTTAGTTTCATCACGAGAATCTTCAGCACCCTCAGGGTCTATCGATACTGTTCTATCGGCTATATCTCTATAGTACTTCGCTGTACGGCACGTTATTTTCCTTCCCTCAACTTCAGTTCCTTTCCTCTTCTTTTTTCCTCCTTCCTCCCCCTTCGTTTCCTCTGTCTCTGTCTGGGAATCTCCGGGTACCTATCATTATCCACAACTTGGGTTACCAAACACGTTACGTTACCCCCTTATCAAGCCCCCGTCTAGGGTCAGAGAACTGGCTATCTAGGGTTAGGAGCTGGCCTTAGCTGTACAACCTAGCTGGTCCCGCGAGGCCAACTCCCCAATCTCAACACGGAGATTTTCGCCCCTCGGCCCAAATCATAGTTAGTGCCTCGCATTCACCCACCTATCGGGTTTATAGTTAGGGCCTCACCTGACACGGCCACACGTTTTTGGATCTTTACTGTCACCGAGAGGCCACCACCCCGCCACCACGCTAGTGGCTCGAGCCCCACGCCCAAAACATAGGTAGAGCCTCTCACCAGCCGCTTGGCTACTAGCAGGGCCTCACTTGTCACGGGGTAGTGAGCTTTTCGCTTCGGCACTAGTTAGCCAGCCAGTTCTATTTTACTTAACCGTATTGTTGTTATTTGAGTTCATTGTTGTTGTCATGTTCTTTTTCAGGATGTCCTACATAGGCAACGTCGAACGAGGGATTGCAGCATTTTTGTGTCTTAGGACCGACTATCCAAGAGTCGCTCAGTCTCGTACCTCACCCAACTCACATCTCTCAAGCATAATCCGCATTTTAGCATCCCCTTCCGGTCACTCGGCTGTTGGGGCTCGACACAAGTTATCATCTAGAACATTATTCGTTTGCTCTAAGATACATATAACAGAATCGTGACATTCTTCCAAAAATCAGTGGAGCATGACTTCCACAGACATACTGATCACCCTGTAGTCTTTTCTACATTTTTTTGCCACCTTTTATTCAAACCTTCATACGCACACGATCGCACTATTCCAAACTAACATACACGTTTATGACAAGCCTTTCAAACCATACCCCGTTTTTACACAAGATATCAAAAGATAATTGGTTTATCGCTCTACAGTAACGTTCATACACAGATGGGAATACCGGGCAGTATCAGACTCCCTAAAAACAGCATTCGCGCCACACAACCAGTTCTTAAATCTATGTGCCTGAAACCATACAAGGGTTCGGGAACCCTACAACTCCACGATCACAACTAATCAGACAGGTAAGTCATGTCTCCCCAAGGGAAATGTAAGAAGGCACAAACACTACACCGCGTCACCTCAAATTCGAACCAGACAATCAAGACACCTGACCTACTAATCATTCCCTAACTACTTCTAAATACGATTCTACATTCACACTCCTGTCATTAGAGTAAGTAGGACCACTGGCTCCTATTTTTCACATCCATTCAATAAGCACGACATCCAGTAGCAGTACGCCGGAACAAACAATTAGAGGCACTAGGAATCGGCTATATTATACAGGAACATTCCCAATGCATGAGTAGTAAGACAACGGATTTTATATAGTGCTATAAGTGTGTTTTTCTGGCATTTCCTTTTGCCCTCTTTTTCAGGCCTACCCTCTACGTCGGTTCCGGCACACCACACCGACTTAATTCCAATCACAAGGTATTTCACTATACGATATTAACCGACCACAAATGTACTTTAGAAAAATGTGTATAGTCTTTTTCACTGGTGTGATAGACTCTCCAAATGTCTGCCATATTTGCTCCATAAATACAATTATTTAACTCTTTTGATTGTTTAATAGGATTTCCATCTATAACATAAGAAGTATTGCTTTTTTTTTTTATCCAAATGGAGGTCAGGAACACAGTTTAGATCACCTGCAATTAGAAGCTGTCCTATTCTGACGTGTTTGATTTCTTCTAAAAAGAATGTCTAGACAACATTCTAGATTTACATTTGGTAAATAAACATTAACTACAGTAAATAGCTGGTTATTTATCTCGCACACTAAGATTATATAACAATCTTCTGCATCTTCACTCTGATATTTCACATCTACCTGTAGGGTATTAGCCATAATAATGGCTACTCCTCTTTTTTTGTTCTCGAGTAAAGATGCAGAGTAAACATGCCTAAATTATCTGTACTTGACATATAAGATTCAAGCAAGATTCTATAAAGCAACCCCTCAACACCCATAGCGCACCCATAACTATATACCAAATTCACTTTCTTATTACTTGCATGTGGGATAAAGTGTAATCTACATTAGTGTTCAGAGCGGCTATACACAGATTTCACCACAAATTTCTTTTTTGTAACACACTCTCCCAAGAGGAGATTTTCGTTCTACCTCTGTTGGGTACGACCTATTTTCTAAATTTCATCCCACAGCCCAGAGATGAGAATGGGAAGTACTGTACCTCCTTGCTGCCTGCATCTTTCATTTTTAAAACCTCATCAGACATATATTCGTGAAGGTCATTAGGGGAACATATATTTGATGAGTTTGATGGTTATTGATGTTATGTCTGATAATTTGTATATTTGAGAAAAGAACAACGTAGATATACATGTTACACACTTTGATTACTGGACTTATGAGGAAAGTCCCAAGCTGGAACTGAAATGTTGACTAGCATGTTTCATCACACTGTTATGTGAAAACTTCCAAAAAGGAATAATAAAGGAGATATATTGCTTTTTAAAGTCTATGAGTGCTACCATCTCTTTTACCATTGTTATATTCTCCAGCCAGGTTTAAACACTCAGCCAATTTATATTTTTTGTCAATCTTTCTTTTATTGAGGCAAAAGTTAAATGGGGTACAGAATAAAGAAGCGGGGATGCACAGTGCTTGTACAGAGTGGGATCGCTTTAACACAGTAGTACATCTCCTTCGAATGACAACCTCATTTTATATTTTATATTAAACAAGCTTTTCAATAGGTTAATAGCACGCATAAAGTAACAGTTATAAAGGTAGTTTGCACTAAGCGATTGAATCATCAGTAGTTAAATGAATTAAACAAGTGTAAAACAAATGAAAAACCATCTGCGCTTGTCGTTGCTAGACTAGTTATGATAAGTAATTAAATCTAAACATGTAGGTACATTCTAGTTGGCTCATTGCTGTAGTCGCTTTAGTAGCTGTATTATGTGTACTCAGTAAGCCTATCCTTATAACAAGGCATATATCAGTCGCCTATAATAATTGCTTATACCATCAGCCAAAGAAATGATGAGAGATATTCGATGCTTAACAGTGTTGTCAGCTGCATATTTAAAGTAATAAGATCGATATTTCGACAGCTTATGTTCTCGTTGGTTGAAATGAGTTAACAGGACGTACAAATCAGGTAGGAGTACGCAGAAGAGTGACAAAGAAGGACACCCTGAGATGTACATTTCAAATATAAGCCAGGCTATATGTGTGTCCAGAGTGTGACAGGAGAGCAGCGCACGTGTTATACTGTAAAATAATGCATAATACGGCAAATTTTATAAGGTTTTGTTTAACTACGCTTATGTGGGGGGCATTCATTTTATGTGGTTACAGCTGGTCAGAGTAGTCGTGGCACGCAGTGTGTGAGGCAGTATGATAGGCCATGTTGTTCTGACTAGTGGGTCCCCGCTGTTATATCCTCGTTGGTATGTCCATCATATCCCGCTTGCTATTACCCGCAGTCCAGAAAAATAGGCCCGCTGCGCCCCGGTGTGAGCTGGTCCTGTCCGCTAACCCCTGAAGTGTGTGTGCGGCCCGTGGACCGGGTATGCAGAAGCATCTTACTGACATGCGTCGGCTGATAGATTCAGGGTAGTCGGCCCAAGTCCAGTAATAATGTAGTTAAGTCCGTATGGTAGTAGCTAGTGTGTCCATAGTTGCCTTCGTACTCCATCGGGTATATAGTTGTGTAAGGTGTCCCGGTGTTGCGGTTGTGGTGGTTCTGAGTCCGTGGGCCACCAGCCTTCAGCCCGGGGCCTTAGCAGGCGCCCGTGCCCTTTAGCCATTGATCCTATCAGCAGGATCGTGGGTCCTGGGTTCTGCCGGGTCTCGGTGTTCTCCCAGGAGGTATGGCAGGCTACAGAGGGGTTCCTCGTGGTGGGCGCCCAGCCCAGAAGAAGTGCGGGCGGTTTCACAGGCAGCTCCATCCACATGAGTAGTGTGTCACAAAGGGGGGCTTTAACACTCAGCATTCTTTATGTCACCAGACTTTGGAGCCGCTTCATGTTTGCAGCCTTGTGTACCTTGCTAGGTGGAATCAGCAGTCTGTTTCAGGTTCCGCATCTCATTCCCCGCACACGTGGCCTCCGCCATCTTGGCCACGGGTCTTGGGCCTGCAAGGTGGGCTGAGCTCGCCTCCTCGTGTGGTTTGAAGCACGGACCGGGATCACCCCCCCGGTCCAGAGGGGGGGGAAACAGGGCCGGGCCCGCCGATGTGCCCTGCGGCTTCCGGGCTCCGTTGGGCAGGATAGTGGAGCGGCGGCCGTCCGCTCCACTCACCGCCAGGCAGGTACCTGCTAGTTGCTGCAAGGGACCCGTCCTCCGGGGGACTGGAACTACGGGAGCGAGCCTCTCCCCGGCACCGGTAGCCCGTGTAGGTTGCAGGTCGCGTTAGAGGGTCGCTGGGTCCAGCTAAATTAACGATTTATCGTGGAGAATAGGTAAGTTGAGCGGGAGCTGCGCTTCCTTACGACCGCTCGGCTCGGCGGCCCGGCCCCGCCCCCAGCCAATTTATATTTATAAAAAAATACACAGATAAGATAAGCACTAGTGTGTCAATTGAGTATAGATATGATAGCAGACAGCAAACACTAATAGTAAGGGTTTACTGAAAAGTAAAGAGAAAACAATATACACAACCTATATTTTGTGTATATCAATTGTCATTTATAGCCTAAATGTGTACATATATACACTGCTTGATGCCTTCAATGCTGATTTAAAAAAATACAAAAATCAGTGCTTTGAGAATATGCCGAATTCTATACTTTATAAATAGTTCACATGCGAAAAACACTGATATTCACCCAGACAGCAAATTAATCTAGTCAATTGGTGTAGATTTGTTTAGTTTGATAACACAAAAAGCACAATCAACACATTATATCTGATTCAACTTTAATTGACTTTCTATGTTATTCATCCACAATATGAATTTGATCAAGTGCTTAGATATAAATATAAAAACCACTACCCTTCAAATCCTTCAATTTCCATTTACACATTGCACAAAGTTCAATGCATCTAAAATTAAATAAATAATAAAAAATATTGAACAAAGCACATTTTTAACACTGTACATAATTAAGCATTTGAGACACTAACCCTTGTGTATAAATTAGAGATTATGGAATATGATGTGATATGCTATATAAGTCTTGATATTTGTTACATTCTGCAGGAAGCCATGCTTTGGATGATCACAAACCGATCAAACTAGGTAGGTTCAGTGAATTTGCTTATGAAACAAAATAATCCAGTTTGTTTAGAACAACGGTAAATGCTGTACAGTGACTTTATTAAACTTCAACTTAATGTACAATGTTGTAATATTTGATTTTTATATTAATTACTTAGGAACAGCTGAGACCTCTCACATTTACACATTTACGGAGCCAATATTTCAGAGTATCTAAAATTGTTTTAAATGTTTTAACCTTTAACCAATTTCTATTAAACTCTCTGTGACATTCTAAAAAAAAAAATAAAAAAAAAAAAAAAACAGGTGGTGGAACAGATATCAAATACACAGCATAAGCAAATAGGATATTATGGCACTAGAAAAAGTGCACACTTGGGCTTAAAAATTAATAAAAGGAATGAGACAATTTAGTCATGAAGAAAGATTAACACATTTAAACTTGTTCTGTTTTTAAAAAAAATGGTGGGGATATGATAGCATATTACAAATATAGTTGGGGTCAATTCAAACTATTGTCTGGAAATCTATTCATAAAAACAAGGTCAGGCATTAGACTGGACAAAAGGCGATTTAGTCTAAGGCAAAGGAAAGGGTTTTTATAGTATGAACAATACGAATGTGGGATTCTTTGCCAAAGAAGGGGTTTTATCAGAGTCTGTACAGATGTTAAAAGAACAACTGGGTAAATACTTGCAAAACATAATATGCAGGAATATAATTTTTAATATGTGGAGTAACAGCTTCTTGATCCATGGAGAGATCTGACTGTCATTTTAGTGTCAATAATGCTTTTTTTGTAGTTTCTTGCAAAATTGGGTGCACTTCAAACTCTTTTTTTTGCCATCTTTTTGATTAACAGCAAAAACGAATCTGAGAAAGGCTGAACTTAGCGGACACATGTCTCTTTTCAGCCTATGTAACTATGTAAATATCCATCTGAAAAGGTAAGGAGAGAATAATCATGACATACAAATAAATTGAAAAATACCAATGATTTAGTCTTAACACCTGGACAGTGCACACCTGGTATGGGTGGTGGGAGGGAGAGGGGACCTGCAGTGCCAGGAAAATGGATTGTTTTCCTGGCACTGGAGTGTCCCTTTAACAATGTCTGGATTTTGCAGAGAAGGCTTCAAATCATCTAAATATGGTTCAAATTTGATCCAGACAGAACAATGCTAAAATCCAGGTTCTACTCTAGATGCTTTAAAGGGACACTATAGTCACCAGAACAACTACAGCTTATTGAATTTGTTCTGGTGAGTAGAATCATTACCTTCAGGCTTTTTGCTGTAAACACTGTCTTTTCAGAGAAAATGCAGTGTTTACATTACAGCCTAGTGATAACTTCACTGGCCATTACTTAGCTGGCTGTTAGAGATCCTTCCTGGGTCATGGCTGCCAAAAATGCATCCAAACATTCAGTGTCTCAACCCTCTGCATGCAGACACTGAACTTTCCTCATAGAGATTCATTGATTCAATTCATCTCTATTAGGAGATGCTGATTGGCCAGGGCTGTGTTTGAATCATGCTGGCTCTGCCCCTGATCTGCCTCATTGTCAGTCTCAGCCAATCATATGGGGAAGCATTGTGATTGGATCAAGCCACCACTTCGGATGATGTCAGCAGACAGCTTGTTTTTCCTGAGGCAAACAGCATGCAGATCTACAGCTTCAGGCTTAAATACAGTAAGATTTTGCTATATTTAAGGATGCATGAGGGGCCAGGGGGGCTAAATAATGGTGTTAACACTATAGGGTCAGAAACACATGTTTTTGTTCCTGACCCTATAGTTATCCTTTAACCCCTTAAGTACACATGACATGTTTGACATGTCATGATTCCCTTTTATTCCAGAAGTTTGGTCCTTAAAGGGTTAAATCTCAGCCTACTGTTATGTATTAACAGTTGGCAGTACTAGCTCTGCCAGTGGAAAGTAGTTCTAAATATCATTTGCTTGCAAAACATTAATGCTGGATACCTTTGGTGCTGATTTTGTTTCAAGAAAATCAGTGCTTTGAGAATATGCCGAATTCTATACTTTATAAATAGTTCAAATGCAAAAAAACACTGATATTAACCCAGACAGTAAATGTATCTAGACAATTGGTGTAGATTTGGCCACATTTTACCTGTAAGAAGCTGTAGTAAATATGAAAATCTGCATTCTGGTCAGCATTCAGACATTTTTATTTGATTTTGTTGATTCTGACAAAATCTGGTGAATAGTGACTAGAAAGAACTGGTGGGGATATAGCGTATGCCAATAAAAGATTTGCAAAACAATGACACTGTATATGTTTCCAACATATTATTTGTAAACTACAGTTGCAAGAAAAAGTATGTGAACCCTTTGGAATGATATGGATTTCTGCACAAATTGGTCATGAAATGTGATCTGATCATCATCTAAGTCACAACAATAGACAATCATAGTCTGCTTAAACTAATAACACACAAAGAATGAAATGTTGCCATGTTTTTATTGAACACACCATGTAAACATTCACAGTGCAGGTGGAAAATGTATGTGAACCCCTAGACTAATGACATCTCCAAGAGCTAATTGGAGTGAGATGTCAGCCAACTGCAGTTCAATCAATGAGATGAGATTGGAGGTGTTGGTTACAGCTGCCCTGCCCTATAAAAACACACACACCAGTTCTGGGTTTGCTTTTCACAAGAAGCATTGCCTGATGTGAATGATGCCTCGCACAAAAGAGCTCTCAGAAGACCTACGATTAAGAATTGTTGACTTGCATAAAGTTGGAAAGGGTTATAAAAGTATCTCCAAAAGCCTTGCTGTTCATCAGTCCACGGTAAGACAAATTGTCTATAAATGGAGAAAATTCAGCACTGCTGCTACTCTCCCTAGGAGTGGCCGTCCTGTAAAGATGACTGCAATAGCACAGTGCAGACTGCTCAATGAGGTGAAGAAGAATCCTAGAGTGTCAGCTAAAGACTTACAAAAGTCACTGGCAAATGCTAACATTCCTGTTAGCGAATCTACAATACGTAAAACACTAAACAAGAATGGATTTCATGGGAGGATACCACAGAGGAAGCCTCTGCTGTCCAAACAAAACATTGCTGCACGTTTACAGTTTGCACAAGAGCACCAGGATGTTCCACAGCAGTACTGCCAAAATATTCTGTGGACAGATGAAACCAAAGTTTAGTTGTTTGGAAGAAACACACAACACTATGTGTGGTGAAAAAGAGGCACAGCACACCAAACATCAAAACCTCATCCCAACTCTGAAGTATGGTGGTGGGGGCTTCGTGGTTTGGGGCTGCTTCGCTGCGTCAGGGCCTGGATGGATTGCTATCATCGAAGGAAAAATTGATTCCCAAGTTTATCAAGACATTTTGCAGGAGAACTTAATGCCATCTGTCTACCAGCTGAAGCTCAACAGAAGATGGGTGTTGCAACAGGACAATGACCCAAAGCATAGAAGTAAATCAACAACAGAATGGTTTAAACAGAAGAAAATACGCCTTCTGAAGTTGCCCAGTCAGAGTCCTGACCTCAACCCGATTGAGATGCTGTGGCATGACCTCAAGAAAGCGATTCACACCAGACATCCCAAGAATATTGCTGAACTGAAACAGTTCTGTAAAGAGGAATGGTCAAGAATTACTCCTGAACGTTGTGCACGTCTGATCTGCAACTACAGGAAACGTTTGGTTGAAGTTATTGCTGCCAACGAAGGTTCAACCAGTTAAAAAATCCAAGGGTTCACATACTTTTTCAACCTGCACTGTGAATGTTTACATGGTGTGTTCAATAAAAACATGGCAACATTTCATTCTTTGTGTGTTATTAGTTTAAGCAGACTGTGATTGTCTCTTGTTGTGACTTAGATGATGATCAGATCACATTTTATGACCAATTTGTGCAGAAATCCATATCATTCCAAAGGGTTCACATACTTTTTCTTGCAACTGTATGTCTTGCCTTGTTAATTTTGAAAATATCAAACATGAAAGTTTTCATTATTATATATAGAGTTTTTTGGGTTTTTTAAGTCTCATTAGGTATTTTTTTTCTCTTTGCAATATATAAGAAAAAACACAAACAATGTATACACGTTTCTATTGAGCATATAATTATAAGAAGAACTAGACAGGAAGTACTATTTTTTTTTTTTACTTTTTGACATGGTTTATTCTCATACCAAGTGAATTCCCTCTCTTTAGGGAATATAACTTTTTGTTGTAGGAATTTCTAAGACATGTGAGCAAGTGCATTTTTTTTATCATTGTACCACTAATATACCACTAATATAATGCAATCTATAGCACCTCAGCGTTAATGACCCCTGCTGGTAACTCCTTCCTGCCAAGTGTGAAATTGGCAGATCTTAAAAAGCCATTACTTGCTTAAAAAGTGTCACATTTATAGAGATAAGAGAGCCTTTTTACCCCTTAAGGACACATGACATGTGTGACATGTCATGATTCCCTTTTATTCCAGAAGTTTGGTCCTTAAGGGGTTAAACACAGGCCTCAAATAAATTGTAATTGCATTACTACTGGAAACATTAACAGTTACATATGTAAGATCTGTGTTAACTGAGTCAGTCCCAACTTATTAGTACTTAATCGATTGACATAGCTCACCAAGTCCAACATAACTACTTACCATCCACTCACATCAATAAACTAAATCTTTCCTCCTCCAAGATGCTGTCTATTGTCAATATATATTTTTCCTTTATATTTATCAGAACTCCATATAGATAAAATGATTTGGGAAAATAAAACCATTGTGATGGAATTTATTCTTCTTGGATTGACCAATGATCCTGTGTTTCAAATTATTATTTTTGTATTTTTCCTGAATGCATACATAATTATTTTATGTGGAAACTCTCTCATCATTTTATTAACCATGAGAGACAGCAGCCTCCAGACTCCAATGTATTTTTTCCTCACCAACCTTTCTTTCGTGGACATTTTCTATTCAACATCAACAATCCCCAGATTGCTAAAAGATTTACTGTCAATCAATAAAATTATTTCTTTCTCCGAATGTGCAGCTCAAATGTATATTACACTTTCTTTGGGAGAATGTGAGTGTGTTTTACTTGCTATAATGGCTTATGATCGGTATGTAGCTATATGTTATCCTTTACATTATACCACTATTATCAACAGGTCTGTTTGTATCAGAATAGCTACTGGTACATGGTTATGTGGATTTATTCTGTCTATTTCCCTTGTTTCACTTACACTGAATGTAGATCGTTGTGGACATAATGAAATAAACCACTTTTCATGTGAAGTCCCAGAAATCCTATCACTTGGTTGTGGAGATATATTATTTGCTGAATTAAGTATCTTTGTTTTTGGTGTGATTTTGCTAATGACACCAGTCACTTTTATTGTAATATCCTATGTTAAAATTATCATGACAATCTTACAAATTGCTTCTTCTGCGGGACAACGAAAAGCCTTCTCTACCTGTGGATCTCACATGTTGGTTGTGACAATGTTTTATGTGTCAGGTATGGCTGCTTACATGAAACCTAGGTCAAGTTCTATCCCCGGAACAGACAAAATGATTTCAGTTTTTTATAATATTGTTACACCAATGTTTAACCCTTTGATTTATACATTCAGGAATAAAACTGTTAAAACAGCCATAAAAAAGTTAAAAATCAAAAGGATACTCTAACCAAAACAACTTAAGTTTAACCCTTTCACTACTAAACGGTTTGAGAAAAAAAATCCTGGAAAGTAATGATTTCATGTATTTTTAGTCATTTGTATTATTTAATGAAAACAGAGACTATAATTTCAGTAATACAGGAGAACTTAAAAAAAAATTATAATTTATGAAATAATGAAGTTACAGAAAGAAAAACATTGTGGTAAATAAATAACATTTCTCAATATGTAACATTGACATATTTCCCACATATGCTATACACTTTCTCACATATATACAGAGACGGCTCTAGACTTTATGAGGCCTTAGGTGAAACTCAAAAATGAGGCCCCACTAACAAAAAAGTGAAAAAATAGAGTTGCAATACATGCACACTGTCACATATACACATTGATGCACAGTTTACCTGTGTATGTGCCTGAGTGTGTCTGACAGAGAGTATCCTTGTGTGTGTGAATGTATGTCTCTGTGAGCATGTTTGCATTTCTGTCTGGGACCCTATGTGTATGGGTTAGCTGCTTGAAGTGTGTTATGTGTATGGGGGTCTGCCTGTAGCCTTTGTGTTTATGACAAAGCTATGTTTCTTGACTGTGTGTGTATGATGAATGTCTTCAGCTGGTGACATTGACAAGGTGAGTAAAGGGGTACCAGTGGCAGGGAGAGTGTGACTGGGAGAAGGGGACATGGTTTCTCTCTCACAACCTCCTCCCCCCCCCCCCCCCCCCCACCTCCCCCCTCACAATGGACAGGGGGGTTGTGAGAGAGAATGAGGAACAGGGAGTATGACATGGTTTGATGAGGGAGTGTGGTAAGTGTGTCAGGGCAATTGTGGCAAGGTAGGAGGGATGAGTGTGACAGGTTTAAGGGGGGTTAATGTGACAGGGTGAGTGTGGCAGAGTGAGGGCAGATGAGTTTGGAGGGTGTGAGATGAACGGGATTAGGAGTGGTTATGTACTTCATGTAACTAAATCCCCATTTTTTTGCCTAGATTAGGTGTTTTTAAAAAAAACTTTTACAAACTAATAAAATCTGTCAACATTGAAGTTGCTGTTTAGTGGATAGGAGAGTGCGCTAGATCTTGTGTATTGTTTATTGTATAATATGGCCCCCAGCAGCACCCCATTTAAGCATGTTTCGGTGAGTGCAACCATCCCCCCATGTTTCCTATAAATATTTGGGAGTCTAGCCAACTCCTTGGTTTTGCACCCCTCCCTGTTACAGGTGCCTCATCTCAGGTCCCTATTTAGCCTTGTACTGCAGAGAGCCTCAGATGGAATTTTTTCCCAAGTAAGT
This sequence comes from Pelobates fuscus, assembly GCF_036172605.1. Taxonomy (NCBI): domain Eukaryota; kingdom Metazoa; phylum Chordata; class Amphibia; order Anura; family Pelobatidae; genus Pelobates; species Pelobates fuscus. The sequence continues at coordinate 85,261,764 of NC_086324.1, forward strand.
GGTTAATCTCAGAGGAGCAGACATTAGACTGTGAGAGTAGGACCTGCCAAAGATGGGGTACATTGACGTTGTGGCAGGCTTATGCAATGTATGATCATATAATGTAACTAAATCCCCATTTTTTTGCCTAGATTAGGTGTTTTTAAAAAAAAACTTTTACAAACTAATAAAATCTGTCAACATTGAAGTTGCTGTTTAGTGGATAGGAGAGTGTGCTGGATCTTGTGTATTGTTTATTGTATATATATATATGTGTGTGCAGAGGCGGCTCTAGACTTTATGAGGCCTTAGGCGAAACGCAAACATGAGGCCCCACTAACAAAAAAGTGTTACATATACACAGTGATGCACTGTCTACCTGTGTATGTGCCTGAGAGTGTGTCTGACAGAGAGTATCCTTGTGTGTGTGAATGTATGTCTCTGTGAGCATGTTTGCGTTTTTGTCTGAGACCCTATGTGTATGGGGTAGCTGCTTGAAGTGTGTTGTGTGTATGGTGGGGGTGATGGTGAGAGGCGGGTGATGTGAGAGGCGGGTGATGTGAGAGGCGGGTGATGTGAGAGGCGGGTGATGTGAGAGGCGGGTGATGTGAGAGGCGGGTGATGTGAGAGGCGGGTGATGGTGAAAGGGGGGTGATGGTGAGAGGGAGCGGGGAGTGTGATGGTGAGAGGGAGCGGGGAGTGTGATGGTGAGAGGGAGCGGGGGGTGTGATGGTGAGAGGGAGCGGGGGGTGTGATGGTGAGAGGGAGCGGGGGGTGTGATGGTGAGAGGGAGCGGGGGGTGTGATGGTGAGAGGGAGCGGGGGGTGTGATGGTGAGAGGGAGCGGGGGGTGTGATGGTGAGAGGGAGCGGGGGGTGTGATGGTGAGAGGGAGCGGGGGGTGATGGTGAGAGGGAGCGGGGGGTGATGGTGAGAGGGAGCGGGGAGTGATGGTGAGAGGGAGCGGAGGGTTGATGGTGAGAGGGAGCGGGGGGTGATGGTAATGTGACAGGGAGTGGGGGGTGATGGTAATGTGACAGGGAGCGGGGGTGATGGTAATGTAACAGGGAGCGGGGGTGATGGTAATGTGAGAGTGAGGGGGGGGTAATGTAAGAGTGAGGGGGTAATGTAAGAGTGAGGGGGTAATGTGAGAGTGAGGGGGGTAATGTGAGAGTGATGGTAATGTGAGAGTGAGAGGGGGTAATGTAAGAGTGAGGGGGTAATGTGAGAGTGAGGGGGCATAATGTGAGAGTGGGGGGGCATAATGTGAGAGTGGGGGGGTAATGTGAGAGTGAGAGGGGGGTGATGTGAGGCTGAGGGTGGTGACGGAGGGTTATGCTGAGGGTGGTGACGGAGGGTTATGCTGAGGGTGGTGGGGGTGAGGCTGAGGGTGGTGGGGGGGGTGATGCTGAGGGTGGTGAGGGGGTTGATGCTGATGGTGGTGGGGGGAGTGATGCTGAGGGTGGTGGGGGGTGAGGCTGAGGGTGGTGGGGGTTGAAGCTGAGGGTGGTGGGGGTGAAGCTGAGGGTGGTGGGGGGTGATGGTGGGGGTGGGGAGGGGTGATGGTGGTAGGGGGTGATGGTGGTGGGGGGTGAGGCTGAGGGGGGGTAATGTGAGAGTGGGGGGTAATGTGAGAGTGGGGGGCTAATGTGAGAGTAAGGTGGCAAATGTGAGAGTGAGGGGGTAATGTGAGAGTGAGAGGGGGTAATGTAAGAGTGGGGGGCTAATGTGAGAGTAACGTGGCAAATGTGAGAGTGAGGGGGTAATGTGAGAGTGAGAGGGGGTAATGTGAGAGTGAGAGGGGGTAATGTGAGAGTGAGAGGGGGGTGATGGTGAGTGGGGTGAGGCTGAGGGTGGTGACAGAGGGTTATGCTGAGGGTGGTGGGGGGTGAGGCTGAGGGTGGTGAGGGGGGTGATGCTGAGGGTGGTGGGGGGTGGTGGTGATGATGAGGGTGGTGGGGGGGTGGTGGGGCTGAGGGTGGTGGGGCTGAGGGTGGTGGGGGGTGAAGCTGAGGGTGGTGGGGGTGAGGCTGAGGGTGGTGGGGGTGAGGCTGAGGGTGGTGGGGGTGAGGCTGAGGGTGGTGGGGGTGAGGCTGAGGGTGGTGGGGGTGAAGCTGAGGGTGGTGGGGGTGATGCTGAGGGTGGTGGGGGGTGGTGGTGATGATGAGGGTGGTGGGGGGGTGGTGGGGCTGAGGGTGGTGGGGCTGAGGGTGGTGGGGGGTGAAGCTGAGGGTGGTGGGGGTGAGGCTGAGGGTGGTGGGGGTGAGGCTGAGGGTGGTGGGGGTGAGGCTGAGGGTGGTGGGGGTGAAGCTGAGGGTGGTGGGGGTGAAGCTGAGGGTGGTGGGGGTGAAGCTGACGGTGGTGGGGGGTGATGGTGGTGGGGGGTGAGGCTGAGAGTGGTGGGGGTGATGGTGGGGAGGGGTGATGGTGGTGGGGGGTGAGGCTGGTGGGGGGTGATGGTGAGGAGGGGTGATGGTGGGGGGGTGAGGCTGAGGGTGGTGGGCGGTGAGGCTGAGGGTGGTGGGGGTGATGGTGGTGGGGGTGAGGCTGAGGGTGGGGGGGTGATGGTGAGGGTGGGGAGGGGGAGGGGTGATGGTGGTGGGGGTGAGGCTGAGGGTGGTGGGGGGTGATGGTGAGTGTGGGGAGGGGTGATGGTGGTGGGGGGTGAGTCTGAGGGTGGTGGGGGGTGATGGTGAGAGTGGTGGGGGTGATGGTGAGGGTGGGGAGGGATGATGGTGGGGGGGTGAGGCTGAGGGTGGTGGGGGGTTATGGTGGTGGGGGTGAGGCTGAGGGTGGTGGGAGGTGAAGCTGAGGGTGGTGGGGGGTGAAGCTGAGGGTGGTGGGGGGTGATGGTGGTGGGGGTGATGGTGGGGGTGTTGATGGTGAGGGTGGGGAGGGGTGATGGTGGTAGGGGGTGAGGCTGAGGGTGGTGGGCGGTGAGGCTGAGGGTGGTGGGGGTGATGGTGGTGGGGGTGAGGCTGAGGGTGGTGGGGGTGATGGTGAGGGTGGGGAGGGGGAGGGGTGGTGGGGGTGAGGCTGAGGGTGGTGGGGGGTGATGGTGAGTGTGGGGAGGGGTGATGGTGGTGGGGGGTGAGGCTGAGGGTGGTGGGGGGTGATGGTGAGAGTGGTGGGGGTGATGGTGAGGGTGGGGAGGGATGATGGTGGGGGGGTGAGGCTGAGGGTGGTGGGGGTTATGGTGGTGGGGGTGAGGCTGAGGGTGGTGGGAGGTGAAGCTGAGGGTGGTGGGGGGTGACGCTGAGGGTGGTGGGGGGTGATGGTGGTGGGGGTGATGGTGGGGGTGTTGATGGTGAGGGTGGGGAGGGGTGATGGTGGTAGGGGGTGAGTCTGAGGGTGGTGGGAGGTGAAGCTGAGGGTGGTGGGAGGTGAAGCTGAGGGTGGTGGGAGGTGAAGCTGAGGGTGGTGGGGGTGAGGCTGAGGGTGGTGGGGGGTGAAGCTGAGGGTGGTGGGGGGTGATGGTGGTGGGGGTGATGGTGAGGGTATGGAGGGGTGATGGTGGTAGGGGGTAAGGCTGAGGGTGGTGGGGGGTGATGGGGAGGGTGGGGAGGGGTGATGGTGGTGGGGGTTGAGGCTGAGGGTGGGGAGGGGTGAGGGTTGTGGGGGGTTATGGTGGTGGGGGGTGAGGGTGAGGGTGAGGGTGGTGGGGATGGGGAGGGAGAGCCTACCTTTCCCTGGTGGTCCAGTGGGTTCCCTGGTGGTCCGGTGGCCACTGCTTCCGGTCTGCAGCTCCGCATAGCTGCAGACCATGTAATCTCGCGAGATTTCAGAGCGTTGCTGTGGTAACCCGCGGCAACGCTCTGATTGGCCAAATCTCGCGAGTGACATGGTCTGCAGCTCTGCACACTGCGGAGCTGCAGACCAGTGTCTGCGATGGTGGCCGGGCAGCCAGGAGGGGCCTCGCACCCGGCGGCATACCGGGCAAGCCGCCGGGCCCCCTCCTGGTGTCAGGTCCTCGGTCAGTGACCGAGGACCTGACACACTCTGCCCACAGGCGGTTTAGGCGGCCGCGAGGCCCCAGCCAGCGCGAGGCCTTAGGCGGCCGCCTAAACCGCCTAATTAGAGAGCCGCCTCTGACTCTAGTTTTTGAGCAGCTTAGTGCTAGTCCATCTCCCTCTCTCCTGTGTGGTACATTAGGTACACCAGAACCGTTCAACAGCAGATATGTGACTGAGAGACTGCAATACAGAAAGGAAACAAGGTGAAACACAAATGGAGAGTAGTGAGCAGTGAAAAAAGAGAAAATGAAAAAAAGGCCTTGGGTTATGTTTCAGAGGAATACCAATGTTTATAAAAGAAGACACATCTTATATATGCTAGGGGATTAATGGGTGTAAGTCACAGTCGCCAATACAAGACAAGGACATGAAGTACAAAGGAAGTGTGGGCTGGTGCTTGTTTCATGTTGTGGGTGTAGGATAAAGGAATGCAGATGATCCTGTTTGAGTGTCCAGAACAGGTTAGTCTCTACCTGAGAGAATTTGGTCAAACTGACAGAAAATAGAAACAGCAAGGGTCTTTTAAGGGCAGTGTAGGAGAATATGATTTACAGGCTCAAACTAATTACAAGAGGTATTTTTGAAAGACATTGCAGCAAGAAATTATGTTTAACCCTTCATGAATGAAAGAAAAGAGATGAAGAAACCCAATATCAATCAGAGCACTCTGACAGGCAATTCTCATCTCTCATGAGGCTTTTGTGAGAATGTTCCTGCACACATTTTGTGACTTGCATCTCAGAGAGCTCTGTTTAGAGTGCTACTAAACAGTGCACTCTACTGCCTTTTTGTTGTTGTTATTATTATTATTAGGAAGCGAGGAATCAGGTTGTGGGGAAGGAAAGCTGTTAAAGGGACTCTATAGTCTACATATAAAAGCAAGAAAGACAGTTCCCCCAGCCTTCCTTCTTGCTTTTATATGAACTTACATTTAATTAAAAAAAAATTCGAGGTGTTTTTATATTAAAAACTTACCTCCGTTCCAGCGCCGAGCTCCCAGCCAGGCCGCGCCCCCTTTTTCGTCAAAATGACGAAATCGCGGGGCCCAATAGGACGCTTCTCTGAGAGAAGCGTCAGGGCGATGTGGTGCGCATGCGCGGCTTCGCGCTGCACCAATCGCGTTCTTCATAGAGCGGCATTGACAGCCGCCCTATGAAGAACCTGAGCGCTTTACCGCGCATGTGCGCGGAATGCGCGTTCTCGAGCTGAGCTGTCTGACTGACAGCTCAGCTCGCTTTCTAAAATTATCAATAAGGGGGGACCTACTGTCCCCCCCCGGCCCCCACCCCTGAGCGGTGGGTGGGGGCCCTAAAATTCACAATAGGGGGGGACCTACTGTCCCCCCCCGGCCCCCACCCCTGAGCGGTGGGTGGGGGCCCTAAAATTATCAATAGGGGGGGACCTACTGTCCCCCCCCGGCCCCCACCCCTGTGCGGCGGGTGGGGGCCCTAAAATTCACAATAGGGGGGGGACCTACTGTCCCCCCCCGGCCCCCACCCCTGTGCGGCGGGTGGGGGCCCTAAAATTATCAATAGGGGGGGACCTATTGTCCCCCCCCGGCCCCCACCCCTGAGCGGTGGGTGGGGGCCCTAAAATTCACAATAGGGGGGGACCTACTGTCCCCCCCCGGCCCCCACCCCTGTGCGGCGGGTGGGGGCCCTAAAATTCACAATAAGGGGGGGGACCTACTGCCCCCCCCCGGCCCCCACCCCTGAGCGGTGGGTGGGGGCCCTAAAATTCACAATAGGGGGGGGACCTACAGTCCCCCCCCGGCCCCCACCCCTGTGCGGCGGGTGGGGGCCCTAAAATTCACAATAAGGGGGGGGACCTACTGCCCCCCCCCGGCCCCCGCCCCTGAGCGGTGGGTGGGGGCCCTAAAATTCACAATAGGGGGGGGACCTACTGTCCCCCCCCGGCCCCCACCCCTGTGCGGCGGGTGGGGGCCCTAAAATTCACAATAAGGGGGGGGACCTACTGCCCCCCCCGGCCCCCACCCCTGAGCGGTGGGTGGGGGCCCTAAAATTATCAATAGGGGGGAACCTATTGTCCCCCCCCCGGCCCCCACCCCTGAGCAGTGGGTGGGGGCCCTAAATACAAAGGGGGTGGGGACCCTAGTTAACCTCCCCCCCCAAAAAAAAAACTTATCTCCCTACCTACCCCCCTCACCCTAAAAATAATGAGGGGGGACCCTTTAACTAAAAACCTGTAAAGAGAAAAAAATAAGATAAAAACAACTTACCATTCGATGTTTTCTTTCTTCTAAAATCTTCTTTCTTCAGCCCCAAAAAAGGCCAAATAAAAATCCATAATAACCGACGCAATAAAAAAAAAAAAACCAGAGCGCAAAAAAAAATAATCCATCTTCACCCATGGAGGGCTCCGCGCAGACTGAGCTCCGCAGGGCGGGGAAGGCTTATAAAGCCTTGCCCCACCCTGCAATTAGGCTAAGAACACTCTGATTGGTGGGTTTAAGCCAATCAGAGTGCTCTTTGTCATTTTACAAGCGTGGGAAAGTTCTTTGGAATTTTCCCACGCTTGTAAAATGACACAGAGCAATGTGATTGGATGGCTTGAAATCCATCCAATCACAGTGCTCTGTGTCATTTTACAAGCGTGGGAAAATTCCAAAGAACTTTCCCACGCTTGTAAAATGACACAGAGCACTGTGATTGGATGGATTTCAAGCCATCCAATCACAGTGCTCTTTGTCATTTTACAAGCGTGGGAAAGTTCTTTGGAATTTTCCCACGCTTGTAAAATGACACAGAGCACTGTGATTGGATGGATTTCAAGCCATCCAATCACAGTGCTCTTTGTCATTTTACAAGCGTGGGAAAGTTCTTTGGAATTTTCCCACGCTTGTAAAATGACACAGAGCACTGTGATTGGATGGATTTCAAGCCATCCAATCACAGTGCTCTTTGTCATTTTACAAGCGTGGGAAAGTTCTTTGGAATTTTCCCACGCTTGTAAAATGACACAGAGCACTGTGATTGGATGGATTTCAAGCCATCCAATCACAGTGCTCTTTGTCATTTTACAAGCGTGGGAAAGTTCTTTGGAATTTTCCCACGCTTGTAAAATGACACAGAGCACTGTGATTGGATGGATTTCAAGCCATCCAATCACATTGCTCTGTGTCATTTTACAAGCGTGGGAAAATTCCAAAGAACTTTCCCACGCTTGTAAAATGACAAAGAGCACTCTGATTGGCTTAAACCCACCAATCAGAGTGTTCTTAGCCTAATTGCAGGGCGGGGCAAGGCTTTATAAGCCTTCCCCGCCCTGCGGAGCTCAGTCTGCGCGGAGCCCTCCATGGGTGAAGATGGATAATTTTTTTTGGCGCTCGGGTTTTTTTTTTTTTTTTTTATTGCGTCGGTTATTATGGATTTTTATTTGGACTTTTTTGGGGCTGAAGAAAGAAGATTTTAGAAGAAAGAAAACATCGAATGGTAAGTTGTTTTTATCTTATTTTTTTTTTCTTTACAGGTTTTTAGTTAAAGGGTCCCCCCTTATTATTTTTAGGGTGAGGGGGGTAGGTAGGGAGATAAGTATTTTTTGGGGGGGGGGGGGGAGAGGGTTAACTAAGGTCCCCACCCCCTTTGTATTTAGGGCCCCCACCCACCGCTCAGGGGTGGGGGCCGGGGGGGGGCAGTAGGTCCCCCCCTATTGTGAATTTTAGGGCCCCCACCCACCGCTCAGGGGTGGGGGCCGGGGGGGGACAATAGGTCCCCCCCTATTGATAATTTTAGGGCCCCCACCCACCGCTCAGGGGTGGGGGCCGGGGGGGGGCAGTAGGCCCCCCCCTTATTGTGAATTTTAGGGCCCCCACCCGCCGCACAGGGGTGGGGGCCGGGGGGGGGGCAGTGGGCCCCCCCCCTTATTGTGAATTTTAGGGCCCCCACCCGCCGCACAGGGGTGGGGGCCGGGGGGGCAGTATGTCCCCCCCTTATTTTTTATTTTAAGGCCCCCACTGGCCGCACAGGGGTGGGGGCCGGGGGGGGGGGACAATAGGTCCCCCCTTATTGATAATTTTAGGGCCCCCACCCGCCGCACAGGGGTGGGGGCCGGGGGGGGGCAGTATGTCCCCCCCTTATTTTTTATTTTAAGGCCCCCACACACCGCACAGGGGTGGGGGCCGGGGGGGGACAATAGGTCCCCCTTATTGATAATTTTAGGGCCCCCACCCGCCGCACAGGGGTGGGGGCCGGGGGGGCAGTATGTGCCCCCCTTATTTTTAGGGCCCCCACCCACCGCTCAGGGGTTGGGGCCGGGGGGGGGGAGGAGAGTAGGTCCCCCCCCCCCCCCTTCAACCACTATTGTGGCCAGACAGCATCCCTGTGGGTTCGGGCTTCAGCTGTCAGCTGAAGCCACGCCCACAGCAGTGCTGACAGGCTATCAGCACACAAAGCGCGTTCACAGTGCTTTGTGTGCTGATAGCCCGTCTGATGCATTCACACAGAATGCATCGGACGAGAGGCCTTTTTAGGGCCTCTGAACTCGGAAGTCCCTCTGGTGGCCGTCTGATTGACTGCAACAAGAGGTGTTCCAAGCTTCCAATGTAAACACTGCATTTTCTCAGAAAATACAGTGCTTACAAGAAAAAGGCTCCGGGTAGCTGTAGCACTCACCTAAACAACCTCATTAAGCTGAAGTTGTTCAGGTGACTATAGTGTCCCTTTAACAGTTTAATTGATATTCGTTAGTATATTTTAATGATTTATTTAATGGAATGGAAACTAGATGAAAGTCTAATGGAGCAGGGAACGGAGTTCCACAGGAACGGTGCAGCCCTAGAGAAGTCCTGAAGGCAAGCATCAGAAGTGGAAGTGAGGGTAGAGAATAGACATAGGTCTTTGCAGAACGTAAGGGCCTAGACGCGACATATTTGTGTATTAGGGAGAATAGGTAGGTTAGAGCAGTATTATGTAGAGATTTATAAACAAGTACCAGAATTTTAAATTGAGCCCCCTATATTACAGGAAATCAATGCAGAGACTGACAGAGGGGAGAAAGCATTATAAAGCCTTTATAAAGCTTTAACTGCCTTGATCTTGATTTAACTGGCTTGACCTCAGGGATCCCTAGCCACCGAGCATGACACACGTTTACCTACATTTTGGGGGGGAGGACAATGGCAAGTCTACCCCCAATTGTTATTAAGTCCCCAGCCCGAAGTGTATGGATGAGGGGTGCGCTTGTAAACAATAGCATGTTCACTATCTGTTTGTGTTAATACCACACCCATCGGCTTGGGTAAAAGGTTATAATGGATGGGTAAAAGGACAATAGCATGTCCAACGTCCTTATTTATTTTTGCCCATCCCTAACTTTCTGCCATTTGGTGTTGGATGTCCAACCCGGCACTTATAGTAGTAGCCCCCTTCTGCTGTATATGGCTGTGGTATGGGCGGAGTTTAGCACTACACCATTGAAGTTTAGATCATTCACATGCCACACATAGGTTTGGGAAAATTTTAGAAGATCTCCACCATGTTTGTTTGTTTTTAGAGTGTCCACCTCCCTGTTCACATGCTCATGTATAAGTAGTTTAAATAAAAATAAAATAGATCTACTGGCACTGTAAGGATTAATAATAATAAGGGTGTTTAGAAAAAACATATTCTTGTATCTATCTACAGTTTTTCCCAAGTCTGAGCAACTAATCATGTCACAATTGTAAAGACAATTATTATTGGTAAAGTCTGCACTAACAGGGTTTCTTATGTCATTCACAGCTGGGGCAATGCTAGGCCCAGAAACACCCAGGACCTGTTATGGTAAGTAAATTTTGATATATAACAGAATGGGGAGCACACAAATATAAAATAAATTAATGCATCTTTATTAAATATACCAAACAAACATGGTCTTCATGATAATCAAAGGGCACTTGTAACAAAATAATGTTAATTTAATATGTGATAACAATACTAAACAAAGAAGATAATAAATAATCCAGTGTACAGAAGAGAATTATTGACAATATCAAAGTACACAGTATTGACTATATATCAGAAATTGTTAAAGGGACACAATAGTCACCTGAACAACTACAACTTATTGAATTTGTTCTGGTGAGTAGAATCATTACCTTCAGGCTTTTTGCTGTAAATGTTGTCTTTTCAGAGAAAATGCAGTGTTAACATTACAGCCTAGTGATAATTTCACTGGCCACTCCTCAGATGGCTGCTAGAGATCTTTCCTGGGTCATGGCTACCTAAAATGCATCCAAACATTCAGTATCTCCGACCTCTGCATGCAGACACTGAACTTTCCTTATAGAGATTCATTGATTCAATTCATCTCTATGAGGAGATGATGATTGGCCAGGGCTGTGTTTGAATCATGCTGGCTCTGCCCCTGATCTGCCTCTTTTTCAGTCTCAGCCAATCCTATAGGGAAGCACTGTGATTGGATCAGGCCACCACTTCTGATGATGTCAGTAGACAGCTTTTTTATTCCTGAGTCAAACAGCATGCAGAGCTACAGCTTCGGGCTTGAATACAGTACGATTGTGCTATTTTTATGGAGGCATCAGGGGCCCAAGGGGGCTAGATTGTGGTATTTACACTATAGGGTGAGGAATACAGGGTGTTCCTGACCCTATAGTGATCCTTTAACTTGCTGGATGCCACAAATCATGGAAAAATGCAAAAATCACAACAACAACAACAACCCCCCCCCCCCCCCCCCCCCCTGCCAAAATAATACCGAAAATGTATAAGAAAATGATACTGAGAGAGGGAAGATAATCAAGGAAATTTCCTTCTTCGAGGAGAGAAGGTGGCTTCCCAGGCTTTGGTAGCGTAACAAGATGTGCTAGGAGTATTTGGCGGTGATAGCGTCAGATGGATCTATTTAAATTGTTGTTGATTTCACTGTATCACAAATGGATTTATTTACTTCTCCATAATCACACTAAAACATTATGAAATATGTAATATGCAATATGTAAAAACTGTGCTATTGACTTACTAGTCATTGTCAATTCATTGTCCCTGGATTCTAACAAGCATAAATACAGCATAATTGTTGAAAAAAAATGATTGGCTCTTTAGTATCGAGTGACTATTCCCCCTAGAAGCCAAAAGATATAGATTAGCTTTGAAAAGTCACAAAGACACATTGGAAGAGTATGACTTAGTTAAAACTGACAGATACCAACTGATATTTTAGAAAAGCTCACGGTTACAAATTGTACAATAAAATCGTCAGGTGAGGTATACCCATGCTACTGTTTCCACATTGCCTTTGTGTATGGTGACCTAAGTAGTATATTGAAAAAATAGTATACAAAAAGGAGCTTATTCAGAGTATAGGATACAAGGCATTAGTGGAGTATTAGACCTTTGTAAGTCTAGAAAGATGTTTGGCCGGTGAAAGTAATTCTTAAACTTTGTGCAAATGCCTAGAGACATGTGTGGACTTGTATGCAAGGACATCGATGCAGAAGCTGTGCAAATTTTTTCCAAATCTATGGCAACGTGTAAAGAACTTTCCAGTTTTGTATGTGCACCTAACCAGAGTACTACATTCATAGCTGTGTATGTGCCAGGAACCAGACACCTCAGACCTATTACATCAAGGAGTAACTGTACCTAAAGGAAAGTATATATTTATTGCTATACGACGTATTCATACCGTTATCATTGCATAATTGTAACATTTTGTGACAATATTGTTTAGAAATATTGCTATTGGTAAAGTATTTCATTACAGATCACAATAACTCCAAGCATTTCTTACTACATAAACAACAGTAAAACCTAATATCATATACCATTTGTATATCAACACACAACCTGTATAAAGATCAAATACATGTTATTGTTTTATTAAGGTTCCCTGATTACTTAACTAAATAATAAAAGGGAGAATCAGGCCACTCTCCCAATATTCCTAAATACACGTATCTACATGTTTATGGTGTTAACTGAGACATGATGTCTCATTGGATCAAGGGCTGAGTAAAAAGACACTAATTGAGCAGAGCACAACCACTGCCTTTACACTTCATTAGCTGCTCTGGATAAAAAGTCTGTAGAGATTTTATCTATTGAACTTGAACTTTTGAGATACCCATTATAACTATGCATGTTCTAATTCATGAATGAATATTAATACATACTATTTATGCTGGTCATATTGTGCTCCAAAACCTTCCATTGGTTTCTGAGGGTAGAATGTTCATTCTGTTTTTTTGAATTTGATTATCTGAATTTCATTAAAAATTGGTTTCATTAATGAAATTCAGACCTTCAAATTGTCCATTCATATCTCTCGCATACAAAAGGTTATAGACCTAGTGAAGGGCCCCATTCATACCCCTTACCCAATTGTACTCACATGTAGGATATTTATGTTCCAAAAAGAAATCACCACAAATAACTGAACACTTTAACAAAAAAAAACACCTGTATATGTGTAGAACATTTTTTTCATAACCATGCCCCAAAAACATGAGGAGCCATCGAGTATGACTATATATTCTGCATTACTAGGGTGATGATGTTTATGCACATAAAAGTTGCATGTACGTAGCCTGGAGTCAGAAATGCTGGAAAAAGAGCAGAACAATGGAATGATAGCGCCAAATTAAAGTACAACATGATCGAAGCAATGTATGTACCAGTATAGTTATGCTTACAGGAGAAGTAAACTGGGAGCAGAGCTACGGCAAGTAGGCATAGTGGTAAAAGAGGGACTATTTATTTATTTTTATATTAATACAGGTAGACCAGGAAGGAAGAGCTTGTCAAAATAAATTACCAGTGGTTTGGCCCACAGGTAGTCTTTCATTGGGTATACCATGGGAGACCACAGTGTGTCCAGATGGTTTTGACAGGGCTTTTATGTAGCACTTTGATTCTTACATCTTATTTTTTTCCTCACGCACTTACAGAATGAGGAGCTGTCAAGCATATACACAACCACTGTAATCTAATTATATGTACAATAAGATTACAGTGGTTGTGTATATGCTTGACAATTTTTGAATTAAATAGTGGGATTTGTAAGAACACAGTAACTATCAGAATTACCTAGAATGTAACATAAGCATTACTGTATCAAATTAGAATGATATTGTCAAATGGATTTAATGTAGTTATGTTATGTTATTTGTATAATTGTCAGGGTTCTCACGTGACATCCAGATGTGGTCACCCCAGAAGTGCCCAACAGGGGGTTTGAACCTGGGTACTTTGCTGTCCTGGGTCTCATCCTACCTCTTTGTTTTGGTGGCTACAATTCTCTCACACTCCCAGACTCAATTGTAAAGGAGGTGGTGTAGGCATCCTTCTCTCTCAATGTACCTTTCAACCAATCATAACTCCCCCTTCTCTATCATTTTCTTCTTTTTTTTTAGTTCACACTGTCCACCAATTCCTCTCGTCTGCTCTCTGTAACCTCCTCCTTTGGACTTACGCATTGGTCCAATTTAGCAACCTATACAGCGGGAAACACTCTTGATCTCACCTTCACCAAGCTCTGTACCGCCTCTAATCTCTCCAATATTCCTTTTCCTCTCTCTGACCACCATCTGTTGACTTTTGACATCAACATACATAAGACCCAATTGACACCCGTCTGAACATCAAACATCAATCTCACAGAAACCTCCAATGTCTTGACCTAGAGCATTTCTCCACTAGTCTCCAAACTCTCCTTTTACCTATATCAAACCTCACCTGTCCTAACTCTGTAACCGAACCTCCTTCTACAAATACACCCTCTCCTCTAAACTAAACATCATGGTACCTCCGACATTTAAATGCAGCAAGCGCCCCCAAAAACAACCTTGGCACAATAAGCTGACTCAATATCTACAAAAATGCTCCAGAACTGCTGAACACTGTTGGAGAAAGTCTCACTGTGCGTCTGAATTTATATAATATATGAATAAAATGTAAATTTATGCTGTGCTCGTACAGCTTGGCTCTTTCCTCTGCAAAAGTAAATTATTTCAATATCCTCATAACCACACTCTCCTGTGAACCCAAACAACTATTTCACACATTTAACTCTCTATGCACTATTGTTCCTCCTCCACCTACTAATTTGACCGCCTCAGACTCAGTGCAATCACTTCACTGACAAGATCTCTACAATCAGGGAAGAGATCTCCCATCTTTCTTCTTCCCCTTTCAATACTTCCCCTAACCTCACTCCCTCTGCTATTCTATGTTAATTTGCACCCGCTACAGCAGAAGAGGTTTCTGCTCTGCTCCAGTCCACCACCTGCTCCCTTGATCAAATTCTTTTTTACTTCTTCTTACTTCTTCTTTCTTCTTTTTTCTTCTTTTTTCTTTCTTTTTCTTTCTTCTTTTTTTCTTTTTTCTTTTCCCTGGCATATTTCCATCACCCTTCAAACATGCAACTAAACCCCAATTCTCAAGAAGCCAAACCTTGACCCCAACTCCCCAGCCAACTAGACCTTTCTGCGGCTTTTGACACTGTTGATCATGAACAGCTTCTTCTCATCCTCTGCAATATTTGTGCTCCTCCTACCTTTCTCTCTTGCTACTCCTGTGTCTGTCTCCCTCCAAGTCAATGGTGCTAACATCAGCTTCACCACGCAGGCTCACTACTTAGGTCTTCTCTTTGACTCCAACATCTCCTTCAAGCCTCATGTTCAATCTTTTGCCAAATCCTTTCTGCTTCCATCTCAAAAGCATTGCGTGCATCTAACCCTACTTAACGCCTGATGCAACTAAGGTGCTGGTCCATTCCACTGTCCTTTCTCGCCTTGACTACTGTAATCCACTTCTCAGTGGCCTTACATGCTCCCAACTTGTGCCGTTACAGTCCATAATGAATGCGGCAGCTAGGCTCATCTTCTTGTCTGCCCGCACCTCCCACGCTTCACCCTTCTGTCAGTCCCTACATTGGCTTCCTATAAGATACAGGGCTCAATTTAAAATTCTGGTTCTTGCTTTCAAATCTCTACATAATGCTGCTCCCACCTATCTATCCTACCTAATACACAAGTATGTCCCGTCTAGGCCCTTACGCTCTGCTGTCCAAACTCCCACCTCTGATGCTTGCCTTCAAGACTTCTCGAGGGCTGCACCATTCCTGTGGAACTCACTTCCCTCATCTGTTAGATGCTCACCCACAGGGCCGCCATCAGGGGTTGACAACCATGATGGTTGTCATAGGCCCGGCAGCCCTGGGGGGCCCCACGTGGAGTGGTGAAACTGCTGCAGGTGCATCTGCACCAGGGCCCATCAGGTGGCCAAAGCATTTTGACCAGTGGGGGATATCCAGGTCGCCGCCAATCTGCACTGCCACAGCATAGAGCCTCTTAGGGGGTCCTCTCAAGCTAGACGGGAACGGAGGTCACCAAGATGGTGGACGCATAAGGCTTTGCTACACATGGCCTGCACACAGGGATCAGACTCACCCGGCCTCCACCCAAAGCCAGGGACACTGTTGAAATTTAATGTGGCCTCTCAAGGGCACACAGAGGTCTCATGTCTGCAACCTACACACTGCCCACCTGGGGTGATGGCTAAAAGGACTTTGCCTGCAAGTACCAGCCACAAAAACGGAAGGCTACAAAGCACAAACGAAGACACACATGGCTTGCTGTGCCCACCATACTATCCCGAAAGGGAAGTCCCTGGACTGCAACCCCAAGAGGGTACCGACTTTCACACAGCCCAGGGCGGGAGAGGCACCTCACCCTCACAAAGTTGCACTGCTCCCAAAATTACCCTGTGCTTTACCGAGATATGGGACTGGAGCAACAAAAATCTGCCGGGTCCATCGCTGTGTTTAGTGGGCATAGGATAAGATATGCACACCCTCGAGCCTAGTCCTGGAGGTCCCACACTCTTTCCCTAACCTGGCCCTCTGTCATATTTGGGACAGCAGTTGTTTATGTTATCTGTCAGCTTAAGTCTGCTCTCTGCTTAACTACTCTATTCTAGTCAGTACAAGTGGTATTACTTCTCCTGTTTCATAACAAAAGGTTTTTGGGGGGAATACTAAAGCATGTCATATCGTTATCTCAGTTATGTTTTATTTTTTATCATTTACATAGTTACATAGTCTTCACATAGGTTTTTGCTGTTGATCCAAAAGAAGGCAAAAAACCTAGTCTGAAGCGCTTCCAGTTTTGCAACAAACTAGGAAAAAAATCCTTCTTGACCCCAAAATAGCAGTCAGATGTCTCCTTGGATCAAGCAGCTATTACCCCACTAATTAGAAATTATTATATCCCTGTATGTTATGTTTTTGCAAGTATTTATCCAATTGCAGTTTAAACATCTGTATGGACTCTGATAAAACCACCTCTACTGGCAGAGAATTCCATATCCTTATTTGTAAAAAAAAAGCGTTTCTTTGCCTTAGATGAAATCTCCTTTCTTCCAGCCTAAATGTGTGACCTCATGTCCTATGTATAGCCCTGTTTATGAATCGATTTCCTGATAATGGTTTGTACTGGCCCCGAATATATTTGTATAATGTTATCATATCCCCTCTTAGGTGCCGTTTTTCCAGACTAAAGAGATTTGATTTTTTTTAACCTTTCTTTGTAACTAAAATGCTCCATTCCTATTATCAATTTTGTAGCTTGTCTCTCCACTTTTTCTAGTGCCATGATATCCTTCTTTAGAACAGGTGCCCAAAATTGCACAACATATTCAAGCTGTGGTCTTACCAGTTATTTATGAAGAGGCAAAATTATATTTTCATCCCGAGAATTTATGCCCCTATTTATACATGACAAAACCTTGCTGGCCTTAGCAACTGCAGATTGACATTGCATATCGCTGCCTAATTTGTTGTCTATAACAATTCCCAAATCCTTCTCATGTGTGGTTATCCCTAACTCACTACCATTTAGGGTGTAGGTTGCTTGTGCATTCTTGACCCCAAAGTGCCTAACTTTGCATTTCTCTACATTAATTTTCATCTGCCATTTTAGTGCCCAGACCCCCAATCTATCCAAATCCCTCTGCTCACATTTTATTACTTTACAAAGTTTTGTGTTATCTGCATACACTGAAACATGGCTTTCAATGCCATGTTTCAGTTCTGATCTTTTATAATGGCATGTATGAGACAAGAGTCTAACCTATAAGCTTTTAAACCATAAAAACTGTAAGGTTATAGTATAAATATGAGCCCACTTGTATATCTATTTTTTGACAAGCTATCCAGTCTAGCGTTTAGACATGCATGATCAGCCTGGATGTTACTAACCCCAACCTCAAGCAATTGCATCACTGTTACCTAAAGCTAACCCATCTTGTTTTACCTTACCTCACCAAAAAAATAGTGCAAAGTTTCTCCGTGCCATTACTATTTGCTTTTTGTTTGATTATAAATGTCTGTTGATGCTGTTGTGGCATCATAATCTTGCCTGTAACTACCCGCACTGCAAAAAAAACTAATGAAAAATATATGACAAGAGCTTTGAAAATTAAAAAAGCAAGAAAACGACACAACCCAGCATTTAAATAGACAGTGCATACAAAACCAATAATCCATAAAATGAACATATCTGCAAAAAAATTACACAAGGGATATAAATGGATAAAAAAGGATGAATAGATCTCATTAAAAAAAAAAAAAATAATTTATAAAAAAAATTAAAAAGATCTAATTCAGCATTTAGCCCATGAGGGGCAGAGGTATTTAGTTTAAAAACCCAGCTCATCTCTTTTCTTCCCAGTATCTTTCCTCCTCGCCATGGGAGTGAGATTTTTTTCTATAGCAGATTTTTAAACATTTTGGATCTTTATTGTGCATTTGGAAATGTTTGGATACCGAGTGATTTAGAAAGCCTCTAGAGATATTTCTACAATGTTCGGCAATGCGTGTTTTTGAAATTTTGGCTATTTTTCCAACATATTGTAATTTACATGGGCATTCTAATAAAGAAATTACATTTTTGGTGTGATTAGGTTGTTTATTGCATATTTTTTAGGTGTTTGAATTTAAAAGAGATTTTTGTTCTCTGCTGTTGCTTCTGGACTCTATGCATCTTTCACATTTGTAAAGCCCTTTTTCTGAATTAAAAGAATATTTTAGACTTAGTTTTTTAATATAGTTTTTGGTGAAAACCCTTTTTAAGTTAGGTGCCTCCCTAAAAACTATTTTGGGTTTGTCTGGTAAGGGCTTTTATAACATTTCATCCTGTTTTAAAATATCCCAGTATTTTATAATTGTTTTCATTTTTAAACTTTTCTTGATAAAATCTAAGACTATGGGTAAAATTATGTCCTTATTTTGATTGGAGTGATGATATTGTAGTAACTTGTTTCTATCTTTTTGCTTAATTTCTGTGAAAAGAGTGTTAATATTTATTGCATTGTATTTTTTTTTCTGTCAACTTGTTATTACGATCACAGGCTTGTTGTTGAAAAATATTTTTTTCACTGCAATTGTGTCTTAATCTAATCAGTTGACTCTTGGAGACACTCTTTAGCCAAGGGAGATGATGGCAAGTAGTAAAATCTATGAAGGTGTAAGTGTGTACTTTAACCCCTTAAGGACACGTGACATGTCATGATTCTCTTTCATTCCATACGTTTAGTCCTTAAGGGGTTAAAAAAAAGGGTTTAGTATGTTTAGTATGCTATTTTTTATGTAGATCTCTAGATCAAGGAATTGGACATTGGTGGTGTCGGTACCAAGTTCAATACCTCTATCATTTAAAAAGTTTAAAAATTCATTAAGATCTGTATCAGTATTGTCCCAATTAAAAAAATGGTTAACCTGTGTATCTTCACTATAAAAGAAGATTTTTCTTCCATTTAACCAGATAAAAGCATACTCCAAGTCTGCCATAAAAAGATTTGCTTGGCAAGGCGCTACTACCCTTGTACCCATAGCGGTTCTTTTCTGTTGCAGATAAAAATAATTGTAAAACCAAAAATAGTTCTTTAAAATGATGTTTAGCCCCTGTGACAAACTGCCATTTGCCACTGGGCATTGGAGAGGACTGATCGCTAGCCTCCTGCCCTGCAACTATGGCCCTGGGATGTATTGCCCTTTAAGAACTGCATTTGGGCATAATGGATTTTTGTATACTGTTTCTGGCCCTTTAACTGTGTGGTACAAAGAAAGGGTTTGTACTTTTAAACTGGCACTTCACTGTCTAATGGCGGCGACTTCGACTGCATCCGAACACGTGGCGGCGGCCATTTTAATCCAGTCGAACGCGGTCAGCGGTGTGTGCCGTCAAATGCCTGGAACGGAAATGGGCCACACATTTGAATGAACACCGCTGACCTGTACCTTCCCCTGCCCTTCGACACTGCGGCTGGAGACTAAGTCCCGTTCGAAGATTCAAACACACGTTCGAATGGGACTTTGTCATTTTGGGTGTAAAATAGACCTCCTGTAGACAATTGAACCCCGGTTCCACTTCGACACTTCGACAGAAGTCGAAGTGAGTTCGACGATTCGAACGCCGCCTTCGGATGGGACTTTGTTATTTTCAGGGCAGAAATAGACCGACCGCACAGCCTGAATCTGTGGAACTGTTTTGGGCATGCAAACAGGCATGCGGTCAGTCCAAAGAGACTTTTTAATATTTCTGGAACCACTGAACGGATTTTCACGAATTTTGAATATGTTGTTCCACAAGTTGTGTTGTTCAAAAGATGTATTTTATTCATGTACGTTGTAAAATGAGAAAGTTACAAAAATGTATACAAAGTATAAGTTTTTAGCTTGGAGATAATTGAGTAGATACAGTAAGAAAAAGTAAGAAGGGAATCTGTGGGATGTAACCAATATCTGATTGGTTAATGCCTAATTGCCTGTGGGCGTCTCCCTTGCAGGGGAGCACTGCATAAAAACAGAGTACCTTCCATTAAACATCAGAGATCTTCTTGACCCTCAATACGTAGCCTTGTCTCGTTATTGGAGGGAACTGCTATATCACACTGGGGATTGCTATGCTCTGCATACTCCCTTGAGCTTTAATCACTTAGCCCTTGTTCCTGATACTCTCCTGGAGGAGAGGTCTTTCCCACACGGTCCTGGAGGACAGAAGCTGATTCAGTTAAGCTACGCCGGTGGTAGAGTCTGCGGTGGTTGTGGTGTCCAGTGCGGTGCTTGTGGTCCTCGGCGCAAGCTAGGAAGCATCCATTAACGGAAGGTGTCCGTTACAGCCCCTCTTAAATAAATTTGGTTAAAATAGTGTGAGTGTTGTCATCTGTATATAAGATCATTTTGATGGCAGCACATCTAAGATCATGGGGGATAATCTTATAAAGGGATTGATGACTTAAACATAATTTGGTTTCAACTCAAAATTGTTTAGAATCTGTAAAATGTTCATACTGTCTTTAAGATAAGATTTCATTTTGATTACATAGGATCCAGGTATTCAGATTATTTGGATAAAACTGAGTTAATCCCTGACACTATGGGACGACCGGGAGTTATTTTTTTCTCATTTGTGTGGATATTCGGTAGGAAGTTTATTTACTAGTTCAGTGGGATGGGCAATGTCCATATACATGTATTCGTTATTATTGATACTTTTCTGATCTAGCCCCTTTTTAAAAAAAAAAAAAAAAAACTTTTTTAAAAGATCTGTAATGTTGGAAGTGTGATCTGATAAAAGCTTTTTACATGCTGCAGTGTTGTTTAATAGGATCACTAGCCCACTCCCCTTATTGGCGGGTTTAATGACAGTCTTATCATATTTTTGTAAACGTTCAAAAGCATCCTTTTTTTGTGAAGTTATATTTGTCAAATGCACTCATTTTAATTTGCTTCAAATCTTTAGTTACCAAGTTTTCAAAAGTCTCTCTAGACTGCTTGACTTAAAATTGAATGATAGAAAGTAGAAGAAAGTTACCAGATTTTACTAATTTCATGACGTAAAGTCATGATTTTATAAAGGACACGGAGGCGAATATTATGCTTATCTCTTTCTTTAATATACCTCAGCAGCAAAGAAAACGTTTTAAAACATTAAAAGAATCAACTAGGATAGGTACTCCAGGGGTTAACCTAGTATGCTATCCTTAACCAATAGGAACAGTCCATGCATCCATGTCCACCCATGTGACCTCTCTTCTCCCTCTTTCTTTGATCTTGCCGAAGCTTCAATTCATCAACTTGCGTAGATACTGGGTCCATAACATGTGCGTCGACCTTCATCTTCATAACCAAACAATGAACTTTAACCAATTGAATTGAGATGAAACTCGATCAACCATTGCATTTACTGTGATTTGTTAAGCTGAAATGAGAGAAAAAAGAAATGGTAATGTGTGGTCTAGAGACTGTGTGTCGCAGTTATGAAGGTTAAATCCTATAATATATGAACCTCTACAGACCATATGTTCTACTGTAAGCGATATTGTTTAAGAGTCACTCTAATTCATTCATTACATTTCATACCAACCCACAATATTACTAGTCATGCAATTTACTGGGTGGGATTTCACATTTTTTCTTGATATTCTAGTCATCTTTCGCGATACTTACCATGTTTGTTTCGCGATACTTACCGGGTGGGCTAATATTCGCCTCCGTGTCCTTTATAAAATCATGAATTTACGTCATGAAATTAGTAAAATCTGGTAATTTTATTAAAGGACACGAGGCTCATATTATGCTAGTTCAAAGCTGAGCAATGACTGATGATGTTATGTGTTCTGTAGGGTGAAAATAGTATTCTTTAAATGTGGATTCCCTTGACCAGTCAGCCGTCCGCAACAGGTCTTCCAACCTGCATCCCAGATTAAATGCTTTAGTCGCCATAGCTCCTCTAGTGGAGTGTGCTCCAAACATGGATGTATCAATGTTAGCGGAGGTCATCACCCATTTCACCCATCGGGCTATAGTAACCGAGGTTACTGGTTGATGTGGTGTGTTGATAGCTAGGAATAGTTTGTGCCGATTAGGGTTCCGAAATGGTTGCGTCCGTTTTTCATACTCTTTGAGACACGCTATTGGGCATAGGTTTGTATTGTGAGGAAATGCTGGGTAAGATACCGTAGTAATCGTTATTTTTGTCCGTCTGGTAATATTAAAAGTGACCCCTGATGGGGTGAACGAACGTGCATCCACGTCTAATGCCCTCACATCGGATACTCTTTTGCAAGATATCAAGCAGAAGAGCATGGCCAGTTTAGCTGATAGCTGTTTAAGTGTAAGGTCAGAATTCTGTGGCCATAATTCCAATAAATTTAGGACTAGGTTTACGTCCCACGTTGATGCATATCTGGGTTGTGGAGGTCTTGCGAACCTCACTCCGCGTAAGAGTCTACACACCAATAAGTGCTTCCCTATTGGTGTTCCTTCACAGCCTTGATGTCCAGCCGATATTGCTGACCTATAGATATTAATAGTACGATAAGCTAGGCCTTGATCATATAAGTCTGTCAGGAAACGTAACACATAATTCACAGGAGCATATACGGGATCCACCTGTTGTTCCAAGCACCAACCACTCCAGGAGTTCCATGCTCGACTGCAGGATCTCCTGGTTCCTGGGGCCCAGGCCCCCGCCAATAATTCCAGCGTTGTCTGTGGAACCTCCTGGATGACCCATGGTCCCCTGATAGGAGCCACGCTAACAGCCTGAGTTGCCCTTGCATCATCAGTGGGTGTGGGTTCCCTTCGGGGTCCGACAAAAGGTATGGGTATTCTGGGAGTAGTCTGGGAAGATCTATAGACATCTCCATGAGAGAAGGGAACCATGGCTGTGTTGTCCAGAATGGTGTTATCAGGACCAAAGTCGTCTGAGAGCGGTAGAGATGTACTAGGGTTCGTGCTATCAGAGCGAATGGAGGAAACACATATAGTTTTCTGGTCGGCCATGGCTGGAGGAACGCATCCGTAGCTATTGCGTCTGGGTCTGGTCTCCAGCTGAAGAATTTCGGTAGTTGCGTGTTCAAACGAGACGCAAACAGATCCATGTGCAGTGGGCCTATAGATCCTGTAATCGTAGGAATACTCCGCGATTCAGGCGCCAATCGCTGGCGTCCCGCAGATATCTGGAATTCCAGTCCGCTACAACATTCGTGAGGCCTGGGATGTACTCGGCTCGTACTGATATGTTGCGGTCTAGGCAATATTGCCAGAATTCCGTGGCTAAATCTGCTAGGATTTTGGACCTGGTGCCGCCAAGGCGGTTGATATATTGCACCGCTGATATGTTGTCCATCCTTAATACGATGGAGCAGTGTGTCTTGGCACCTAAAAGGCTCTTCAGAGCGAATGCTCCTGCCATAAGTTCTAGGCTGTTGATATGCAGCATCCTTTCCGATTGGGACCATCTTCCGCCTGTTGAAATACGACCACAACGCGCTCCCCAGCCCTGTGTGCTGGCATCGGACTCTATTATACAATCTGGAGCGCTGCCAAAGATCGCTCTGCCATTCCACGCTTCCATGTGCTGCAGCCACCATTTGAGTTCCTCTTTGGCTGTGTGATCGAGCTGTACGGAGTCTGAGTAAGATTGACCTGATTGTAGTTGGGCCGCTTTCAATCTTTGTAGGGCCCTGTAATGTAGAGGTCCCGGGAAGATTGCTTGAATGGACGCTGAAAGTAGTCCAATAATCCTGGCCAGTTGTCTCACCGTGAGCATTGGGCGAGTTAGTGTTCTGCGGATCTCTTTTGATGGTTTTGATCTTTGTCTGCGGTAATTTCAAGGTTCCTTGGACCGCTTCTATATTGAATCCTAGGAATTCTATGGACTGTGAAGGGGTCAGAACTGACTTCTCCCAGTTGCATAGAAATCCCAGGTTGTTTAAAAGTGTAATTGTCCAAGTTAGGTGTTGTTGGAGTAGGAGTGCGTCTTCAGCCATGATCAGTATATCGGCCAAATATACGATCATGCGTACTCCTCTGCTGCGTAGCAGCGCCACTACCGGTTTCAACAGTTTCGTAAAACACCATGGAGCCGATGACAGGCCGAAAGGGAGGCAGCGAAACCTCCACATTTGAGCATTCCATTGGAACTGCAGGAAGTGGTGGCATTCTTCCGCTATGGGGATGGCGAGGAAGGCATCCTGTAGGTCTAATTTGACCATCCAAACTCCCAACCTGAGGAGGTCTCGCAGGCAATGAATCCCTTCCATTTTGAAATGGCGATACCGCACATATGCGTTGAGTGGGCGTAAGTTTATCACTGGTCTCATACCTCCGCCCTTTTTGGGGATAAGAAATAGGTTGCTCAAGAAACCTGCAGAGTGAGGCGCGACTTGATAGATCGCGCCTTTCTCCTTTAATAATTCTATTTCCTTTGACACGAGTTCCCTGTCTTGTGGGGTAAACACTATTGGCCGAGGGACCGAAGTTTGGACTGGGGTTTGAACAAATTCTATGTGGTACCCCCCCACTGTGTTGAGGACCCAGGCATCGGACGTTAGTCTGTTCCATGCCTCGATGAACTGGGATAGTCTGCCCCCCACATATGGTGTACAAGAATGGGAATTCTGAAAGGTACTCACCATAAGGCCGTCGGCCGTAAGTGGCGCCTCTGCGTCCTCTGGGTTGCCATGCCCTGCCCCTGACAGGGAAGAAGGGTGAGGGGTTCCTGGTTTCCACCTGTGGGAATCTTGGTGAAGAGGAGCCTCGGTAGCCCCGGTAGGAGCTCCTAGATGAACGGCTGGACAGACGGCCCCGTTGTCTGCCAGCCCCCCCAAAAACCTTTGGGGCGAACACACGCTTTAAGTTTGTTTGTGCTTTGTCCAGGGCTGTGAATGTATTAACGTAATTGCCTAATTCTTTGACAAAATTGTCTCCAAAAAGGAGACCTTTTGCCTGCGGTCCAGGTTCAGACAATGCCATGTTGACCAGCTTAGGGTTGATTTTAATAAGAACCGCTTTGCGCCTTTCTGTACAAAGTGCCGCATTGGAATTGCCAATCAGGCATATAGAGCGTTGTGCCCACTCTCTGATGGCCAAAAGGTCCACTGGTGTGTCCCCTGAAAGTGCCGCTTCGACCATGTCGAATATTTTTGCACTGGGGCCTAAAGAATCCAGAACCTTGTCCTGGCAATGGCGCAGAGAATAATCCAGCCCTTTCTTGGCTTTCCAGCCCGATTTACCCAGAAACTGGGCAATTTTGGGGTCCAATTCCGGTGTGGCGCAAGCCATATCCGGGACTGTCGGGCGTGGGCATTCTGCCCTCAACTTATTCCTGGTACCTTTGTCCAGGGGTTTCCTAATTCTGGCCGCTATATATTGGGCCACATGGTCAGCAGGAAACCATTCTGTCGACCTCAGGTGCTGAAGGTCATCAGGATTAAATAGGGGTTCCCCTTGCGGATCTAAAATAATTGAATCATCCGCTGGCTTTTGGCCTTTGTTGGCTGTTTTGCCAGTTAAACTGTGCTCTGGAGAAGAGTTCTCCGATTCCAATGAGCCCATCTCTTCTGGCTCGCTCAATACCTCCTCTTGGTCCGAATCAGTGTCGGATATTTCTGTTTGGGCTTTTGCCCATTTCCATGACCTCACCGTTTTTGCCCGGTGGGAGGCTCTCTTACGTGGGGGCCCCACGTCCTCATCAGTGACAGGGCGCAACCTGTCCGTAAAATCAATTTTGGAGGTTTGTTTTCCCATATAATGGGTCTTTTTAGTAGCCTTGCGACCGCTAAGGGGGGCAGGATTTTCATCTTGGGCCTTGGAGCTTGGGCCTCTGTGGTTATGACCAGACGCCATAATGGCATTGCTAATGGATAGGGTCAGATTGTCAGACATCGCCCCCATAGCCGTATAGATGGCCTGCGTGACTGATTTAGTCATGGTAGCATCTAATAAGGAATGGAACTCTTCAGAGTTCAATTGTTCCCCAGACGCCACTTCTTCCCCTAGAGGGGAGATAGGTTGTGGGGCAAGGGACCCACCATGTGTGGTGTCCTTATTGCTCGCAGCCGACCTGGCACATTTTTTTTCCTTAGGCTGCTGCATTATATATATATATATAATTAAGTCTGCTCCAAATTTGGCACTGTAATATTGGCCCTCGGAATAAACAATTTAATTATAACTGCTGTGATGCAGTACAATATTGGCCCTTTAATATATGTAATCAAGGACACAGGGAAGAATCTACCTTAAAAGGTAACTAAAATTGAGGAGATAGGGCAAGGCACAAACAAGCTGTCAGCTTACCTAGTGTTCCCTCCGAAATGGCTGCAAAGGGACACTAGGCCGGCTGACAGTTATTAGCCACTACCCCTTCCTCGCGCTCCCGCCCAGTGGGTTGGGAGCGTCGGGAGAAAAGCGCAGCAAATTTCTGCCGTTAGAGGGGAAAAATGGCCGCCGCGCTATGCGACCGCAAATGCGCATGCGCGGGCGGCTCAGTGAAATGTCCGCACTGAAGCCGGCCGCCGCGGAAGCTATGAGGGAAATAAAACTTGACAGATTGCGGGTAATAAACTACCCAGCGGGATAGGGGAGGGGGGAGAGTGTTTCTTGGACCGGAGGAAAAAGCCCGGTCCACAATACGAAGTTGGGGGCATAAGCCCCAGTAAACACCAGGGCTGCCCCTCCTCTACCTATAGAAATCCCTATAAAGGGACACTAAAACACTCTTTCTGCCTCCCTGAAATCAGCAAATTATGTACAATATTGATGTAAAACAATAATATAAACACAAATCAATCTATTACAACCAAAATCAACAATAATTTAAC